>NC_057808.1:376572285-376872285 GCF_018294505.1 Triticum aestivum | reverse complement strand
ATTGTGTGCCATGTCTGGGTCTAATACTTCCTATACGGTGGGTAACGCCACCACCTAACTTTTGTTTGAAGTGTTCCAATTGGCGTTACATTTGCAATGTCTTCGCATTTGATTTATCTTCGACCTAAATTTGACTTCATGTTTATCTTCTCAATGTTGATTTGGTCTTACTCAGATATATACATATATCTGTGTTATGTCCTCTACAGCATTCACTTATAGCTACATGCCTGAATCTTTTGGTCTAAGTGAATGTGATAGGACCCTAACCTCTTCTATGCTTCTACCTCAAATTCTATCTGTCCAAATCATATGCATTCTATTGAAACTGTCAAATGTCTTCTCTGCGTCCTTGTCAACAGAAGATACAGAGACAAAAATTAAGTCTGTTTTAAACATTATACCCTCATTGCCTGAAACCCGGAGAAGCCGGAACGACCACCCGACAGTCCAGGCGTGCGTGGGAACGCCGAACAACTTCCAATGTGTTGCATGCTTGCCACATGTCCCTCAGATGTGAAACGTTAGGGGCACCTACGTAATTGCGTTGTGCTGTCCCTTTCCTTATAAATACAAATCACATCGCGGTCAAAATCCTTCTCCCACCTCTCCACCTCGCACAAACCCTAGCGCCACCGCTAGCTCTCGACGACTCCGGCGACGAAGCGCTTAGCTGCCGCGACCTCGTCGACGCCGTCCTCACGCCAGCCGCGGAACTCGTCTCCTCCGCCGCTGCCGTAGGTGTCTCCCATCGCCAAGTTAGGGCACGGAAGATCGAACTGCTCGGCCTCCTACTTCTCTCCGTCTAGCAGTTCTTCGTGTGGTAAATAAATCTTACTTTTACTGTCTTTTTTATCTGATAGATTCATCCTTCTCCACCAAAAGTGGTTTCTAAACCTACAAAATTGGATCATTCCTGCTCTGCATCTCATATCTTGCCTAGTATATTCACTTATGCTTCACAAGTAGTTAGATTCCTCACTTGTACCTATTCTTGGATTCGTACAACTCTGGAACCAACTCTCAACATATAAGTGAATGTCTTCGCGCGATGAAGTCAATGTCTTCAAACTGATTTATCTTCAAAATCTTCTGAGAATTCATATGACCTCTTCCCCTTCCCTCGCATCTCTAATGCTGTCACAAGTACATGTCCGTGGGAGAATCCCTTGGTTCTCATAGTCTGCATTCATTTGCAGAGTTTCTACAGCGTCACATAAATTCTCCTGAAGCCAGTTCTTGTCTAACCAGCAGACGGAAGCCTTTGCAAGCTTTGAAGCCATTCAGTTTGAACTACATGGCCACTGAAAAGTCAGCAAGAAAGGGCAGCAGACAGCGCCGTGGCAACACTTCCAAAGATCTGCCACCAGATCTCTATGAGCTATACAAGACAGACCCTGAAGAAACCTATGGCGAACGCAAGACTCGAATCCAATGGATTCACAGATAATGGGTGTCGTGGGTTGGGTGCGACATATGCCAATGGATGGCTTATCATGGTGGGAGCGAGTAGAACGTCGCCGGTGCCTGGAAGAGGGATGAGGCATAGACACATACGTCGGTGCACTTTACCCAGGTTCCGGGCTCTCCTAGGAGATAACACCCCAAGTCCTACTCTGTGGGGTCTCCGCATGATCACTAAGGCACTAGTGGTACAATGGTCCTCCTCGAGCTGTGTGCTAGAGGTAAAAGAAGGCCAGGCTTGCTCTCCTCTTCCCCTAGGTGCTGGTCTAATTCTAACAGGTTACAACCCTTTGCATGGGTGCCCTGGGGGGTTTATATAGGCCTACCTCGCAGGGGTACAATGGTAATCCAGCCGGGCGCAGGACCCGGCTGTCAGTCTCTCTGGTCGCCGGCTTCTCCGCCGGCTGCTGGGGCTCGCCGCCCGGTGGGCCCGCCGGCTGGTCTGTTACGGCGCCGACAGGCCGCCCCCACCGCTCACGGGTCTTTCCGGCTGCTGGTTACTGTAGCCGTGATGCTAATGACGTAGGCTTGGTTAGGGGGGCGTGGCTACAGTCCCGCCGCCTGGTGGGAGATCACTGTAGCCACTCTGTGTCTTATCTGGTTAATGGTGCATGGGCCCCGAGGAAGGAACGGGCCGCCTGCTGGGAGCCGGCCTCCCTCGTGTCCGACTGGTGAGGCTCCCGCCGTCTTCCGGGCTCCCGCTGACTAGTAGGGCCCGCCGTCTTCGGGCCGTACCATCAGGCAATCGTGGGAGCAGGGCTCCGCCTGACAGGAGTGGCGTTAAGGGCGGAGTGGCAACAATGCCGCGTCGGGTGGAGATCTCCGCCTGTACGGAGCACTGTGGCCACGCCCAGCCCTAGATACGGGGGATAGGCTACACTGTAGCCTTACCCCGTCTTGTCTTCTTACTGGGGGTGCAGACTTTGAGGGCGCCATGGGCCAACTGCAAGGAGCCGGCCTCTCTAGAGGCCGCCTGCTAGGAGTCGGCCCGCCTTGGAGCCACCTTACTGAGCATGGCAGACTTCTGGCAGTCAGCCGTTCAGCCAGCCGGCCGCCAGAAGGTGGCACTTTGTCTTGAAGCCTTGAGGGGCGCAACCTGCCCCGATGTCTTGAAAGGTTCTGGGACTCGGGTTAGGCTACCCGTGGCCCATTACTCCGACAGTAGTCCCCGAAGCTGGTGAGGCGCCGCGGCTGAGGGGCCGAGAAGCCTCAGCAGTTTCCTCCTCTGGGCGCTCTGGACTGAAGCTTCATCCGAATCTAGTCAGGCAGCCTGGTGGGGAGTCGGCCACGTCCAGTCGGAACTGACTAGAATTTCGAACGCAACGGCGGGAAGCAGGTGGCGTGCTAGCTAAGATTTTAGGCCCGCCGCCCGTCATGGGTGTGCCACGTGGCGCCAGCCCGCCGGGCCAGCCTGCCAGCCCACACGCGTGATGGGACGCGACTGCAGGCTGGGCCCGCCACCACCGGGCCTCGGCACACGAGCGGATCCACTGCGGCCGAGGCGGGTGGTTGGGCTCCCTTGCGGAGTTACTGCGCAGAGTAACTCGCGCTATTAAGGTGGGAATGCGGGGGCGTGGGCACAGTTAATCCCACGATCCCACACCCGCCCCCTTGGCTTCATAGCCCGTAGGCTATAAGTAGGGGGAGGAGAGGGAGCGGCACAGCACGCGCGCCCCTCCACTCTATTTTCCTCCTCCTTCTTCCTCTCGCCGCAGCGCTCCCGAGCCACGTCCAAGCGCTGCCGCAGCTTGTCTCCGTCGAGTTTGTCCGCCCCAAGCCCTCTTGGCCCCGCACCACTTCTCAGCTCCCCCGCCGCGCCATTTCTTTGTCGAGCCCCCCATGGCACGCGAGCAGGGAGGAGACTGGGAGGGGTCGAACATCAACAACGACCACATCGCCTTCCTTTGCGACACGCGGCGCCTTCCCGGCGCAAACTACGTCCATTCGCCGGCGTCGGGGGAGAACAAGCGGGTCATCTTCCGCTCGCACTTCATCCGCGGCTTCGGCCTGCCGGCGAGGGGCTTCCTCCACTCGTTTCTCGAGTTTTACCACCTCCAGCCTCATCACATCACGCCCAACACCGTGATGATCCTGTCCGCCTTCGTCACGATGTGCGAAGGTTATCTCGGCATCCTCCCCACCATCGAGCTGTGGGGAGCATTCTTTTACACCAAACAGGGCACCTCCGTCCGGGAGGTGGCTTCCTAGTGTGGTGCCTTCTTCGCGGTTCGCCGGCCGTCGCCGACGAACGCCTTCCCCACCATCAAGCTGCCACAATCGGTTAAGATGTGGCAGCAATCTTACTTCTACGTGGAGAACGTGGACCCGGCCGTCGACTTCATCAACCTGCCGGCTTACGAAGCCGGCCCGCCGGCTGAGCCTCGGGCCAACTGGGGCTACAAGCCGAAGCCGGTATCACCAGACGGCGCCGCCGCCATCCAGCGACTCCGGGAGCTGACCGACGCTGAAGGCCTCAAGGCGTCGGACTTGCTAGTCGCCTTCGTCGCACGCTGGGTTCTCCCGCTCCAAGGTCGGCCGCACCTGATCAGTCGGATGAGCGGGCATCGCGACCCGTGCCGGCTGAGCACCAAAGAGATGCCGGCTGCCGAGGTCGCCAATTTGGTGAACGAGATCTCCGGCCTCAATCTGGAGGGGTCTTGGAGCTTCGGCAAGCGGCCATACTCCCGCGCCGACCCGCCTCCTGCGGTAAGTTTCTCAATCTTTTCTTTTTTATATTTGTCTTGGCCTTGATCTTGGTCCTGACCAGCCGGCCTCTCACCATTTGAGACAGATCTATATGTCGGACGCGACAGACGCCATCGTGGGGCCGGGTGGCCCCTATGTGCCGAACCGGGCGGTGAGAAACATGGATGACCCCGACTTGGGGGCGGCCGCCCTGGAGGACACCGCAACAGGCGGCGTCTACGAAGCAGGCGGCTCCGAAGAAGGCGGCACTGAGACTTCGCCCGACGACGAGGAGGAAAACGAGCCATGCCCCGCGCGAGGTGCTGGCAGGATGGACACGAGCCCCTCCGTCGAGCCGACAGCCCAAGGCGGTACGCGCAAGCGTAAGCAAGGCGTCGTCTTGTTCGGCAGCGCGCCGAAGAAGGCCAAGAATCCGACCGCCGCAACCAGGCGGAAGGAGGCCGCCGCGAAGGCGGCCAAGTTTCAGAAGCTCCCGAAGGCGCCTCCCATGGTGTCGGCGTAAGCATCTTTACCTTGGGCTCTTCTTTCTTGTTGATTCTTTCTGAACTTCCTTTGCTTTATTTTCTTGATTTAGGGCTCCGCTCTCTCTCGAGAAGTCGGCCGCCGCCTCCATCGTTGGGTCAGCGGAGACTTCCACCACCACCCGGCGAATCGATCCGGCCGCCGACGTCCGGGAGGCGACGGAGCAAAACGCGCGGAGGTGCGCGAGGAGCAGGAAGCCGCCCGCCTGGAGAAGGCGGAGGCAGAGAAGGCGGAGGCTGCCGCCCTGAAGAAGCTGGCGGAGGCCGAGGCAGCCACCACGACGAAGGAGTAGGCTGAACAAGCCGCGCGCCGTCAGTCGAATGCCCTGCGTCGCGCAGAAACGAGCCAAGGCTCCTTTGGCAAAGTTTGTGCCATTGTCGGTGATGATGCTGTGCGGTATGCCATACCGGATGGTGATGTCGGAGATGAAAGTCACAGCAGTCGGACCATTCAATTTCTTAATTGGCTTTGCTTCTATCCACTTGGTGAAATTGTCCACCGCGACAAGCAGATGAGTCATGCCGCCACGCGCCGTCTTGAATGGTCCCACCATGTCTAGGCCCCAGACGGCAAAGGGCCAGGCAATGGGGATAGTCTTGAGTGCAGAAGTCGGCTGATGTGGTTTGGAGCGGAACCTCTGGCACCCTTTGCATTTCTGGACCAATTCTTTGGCATCTTCTAGAGTAGTCGGCCAGAAAAAACCGTGGGGGAAAGCTTTGGCCACGAGTGCTCTTGAAGCCGCGTGGTGACCACACTCGCCTTGATGGATATCTTTAAGAATTGCTTGGCCTTGCTCCAGCTCTACGAAGCGCTGGTAAACACCAGTGACACTGCACCTCAAGTTCTCTGTTGACTATGGTGTATGCTGCTGCCCGGCGTTGCACTTGCTGGGCCGAGATCTCATCGGTCGGCAGCTCTTTATTTACCAGAAAGTTGAGGATGGGCTGGGCCCATGAAGGCGCTGCAATTTCTTCGACTGCTAGGACCGCTACTTGCACGAGGGCGGTTGGGCCGGGAGGCAGCAGGTTGGAGTCGGCTGCCGCTTGCTGAGTTGATGAAGTCCCCGGGCCGACTGCTGCAGTCCCCGAGCTGGGCTCTGAAGTCCTCGAGCCGGGTGTGGCTGCTGTAGTCCCCGGGTCGCCTGCCGAATTCCCCGTGCCGGCTGCTGGGGTCCTCGAGTCAGATCCGAATGCTTCAGGAGGATCCGGCACAAAGGTGGAATCCGACTCTGGCGATGGCTTGACGGACGGCTTAAGGAGGCATTGTAGAGCGACGTACGCACAAAGATGGAATCCGACTCTGCCGCTTGCCGGGTGGAGCCGATCCGTGCCAAGGCATCAGCTTGCTCATTGTCATTCCTTGGCACATGGAGAAACTCGCACCCTTCAAAGTATCCACTCAGTTGCTGTACGAGGAAGCGGTAGCTCGCCATGTTTGCATCCTTGGCGTCCCAATCACCTGACGACTGCTGGACCACCAAGTCGGAATCTCCATAACACAGGATCCGGCGAATGCCGAGTTCCTTGGCAAGCCGGAGCCCGTGAATGAGTGCTTCGTATTCAGCAACGTTGTTGGAGGCGGCAAAGTGAATTTGCAGCGCATATCTGAGCTTGTCGCCTTTGGCAGAGGTGAGGACGATGCCGGCTCCCAAACCGGTGCGCATCTTGGAACCATCAAAGTGCATCCGCCAATTGGTGGAGTCAGGCGCTGGCGGCAGGTACTGGGTCTCGGCCCAGTCGACGAGGAAGTCGGCCAGTGCTTGCGACTTGATGGCGGTGCGAGGCTGGTAGTAGATGGTGTAGGGGGTCAAATCTATGGCCCATTTGGCCACTCGGCCTGAGGCATCTCGGCTTCCAATGATCTCAGCAAGGGGAGCAGTGCAAACCATAGTGATTGGGTGCTCTTGGAAGTATGGCTTCAATTTCTTGGCGGCAAAGTGCAAGCCGTAGCACATCTTCTGGTAGTGGGGGTAGTTTTGCTTGGAGGTGGACAGGACTTCACTCAGGTAATACACCGGCCTCTGGACTGGTAGTGCTTTGCCTTCTTCCTTGCGTTCCACCACTATGACTGTGCTGACCACCCGGCTGGTAGCGGCGATGTAGAGGAGCATGGGCTCCTTAGGGGTCGGAGCCGCTAGAACAGGCGGAGTGGTCAACATCTTCTTGAGCTGGAGAAAACCTTCATCTGCCTTGTCGTTCCACTTGAAAAAAGTGGTCTTCTTCATGAGCTGGTACAGGGGAAGAGCCTTCTCGCCCAGCCGACTGATGAAACGGCTGATGGATGACAAGCAGCCGGCGAATTTTTGCACGTCCAGCAGTTGGGTGGGCACTTCCATCCTCTCGATGGCCTTGATCTTCATAGGGTTGCACTCTATGCCGCGCTCTGAGACCAGAAAGCCAAGAAGCTAGCCGGATGGTACTCCAAAGAGCTTGATCTGAAATTGGCGCAAATTCTCAAAGGTCTCCTTGAGGTCTTCTAGCAGCGTTCCACGCTTCTCCGTCTTCACCACAACATCGTCCACATAGACATGGGCATTTCTGCCGAGTTGCTTAAGGAGACACTTCTGCATGCATCGCTGAAAAGTGGCACCGGCATTCCTCAAGCCGAACGTCATGGTCAGGTAGCAGAAGGCTCCGAATGGCATGATGAAGGCGGTCTTCAGCCTGTCGGCCGGGTTCAGCTTGATCTGATGATACCCCGAGTATGCGTCCAAAAAGCTCAGTAGCTCACATCCGGCTGTGGAGTCTATCACCTGGTCAATCCTTGGTAAGGCAAAGGGATCTTTGGGGCATGCTTTGTTGAGGCTGGTATAATCAATGCACATGCGCCACTGCTTGTTCTTCTTCAGCACTAGGACTGGGTTCGCTAACCACTCTGGAAAGAACACCTCCATGATGAAGCCGGCTGCTAGAAGCCGGGCTATCTCTTCTCCAACAACTCTTCACTTCTCCTCTGACAGGCGGTGCAAGGGCTGCCTGACTGGTTTGGCATCAGACCGGACATGTAGCTTGTGCTCGGTGAATTCCGTCGGAGCACCTGGCATGTCCTTGGGAGACCATGCAAAGATGTCCCGATTCTCACGGAGGAAATCGACGAGCTCGCCTTCCTATTTGCTGTCAAGGTTTGCACCTATGACAGCGTGCCTCTCCGGGTGCTCCGGGTCCAAGGGCATCTTCTTTGTTTCCTTTGCCGGTTTGAACGATCCCTCGGCTTCCGACTCCTTAGGGTTGGGCGATATCTCCGGCTGCTTGCCAGCCATTGCCACAACCCGGTCAAGGAGCCACTTCTCAGCCGCAATCATGAGGGACTCGGCTAACCAGCTACTCTCTGCCGCGCAGGCGGACGACTTCTTGTAGTCTCCTGCTATGGTCAGGATTCCCTTGGAGCTCGGCATCTTCATCTTCAGGTAAGCATAGTGGGGAACTGCCATAAACTTGGCCAGGGCAGGCCGGCCAAACAGTGCATGATAAGGGCTCTCAAGGTCCACCACCTCAAACCAGACTGGCTCTCGCCGGAAATGATTTTTGTACCTGAAGAGGACATCTATCTGAGTCTTGCCGATTGGTGAGCAGGAAAGGCCTGGAACAATGCCATGGAAAACAGTCCGGCTGGGCTGAAGATGTCTCTGCTTGATTCACAACTTCTCCATGGTATCTTTGTACAGGATGTTGATGCTGCTGCCGCCATCTTTCAGAACTTGGGAGAAGCGAGCAGCTCGCCTCTCCGTGGCAAAGGTGGCATCCAACACCAGAGCGTAAGAGCCGGGATTGGGCATCACCTCCGGGTGGTCGGCTCTGCTCCAGCTGATAGGCTTCTCAGACCAATGCATGAATTCATGGGTCTCTGATGCTACTGCATTCACTTCTTATTGCTGCTGCTGTCTGCTGCGTCTGTCGTCGGCCACGCTGGTGAACACGACATAAGCTCCGTGCTCCTCAGGGTATTCATCTTGTATCGCGCCGACTGGCCGGACCGCTGGCTACTGAGGAGGAGGAGGCGGCTGGAGTTCGTCACCCTTGGCGATCCTGGTGAGCCAATGGCACTTCGGAGTGGTGTGGTTGGATGGCTTCGCACCGCTGCGGAACTTGCAGGGTGCATCAAGGGTCTGCTCGTAAGAGAAGGCGGGCAACCAGTTGGGCTTGCCGCCCTTCTGGCGCTTCGGGGGAGGCTACCCTTCCAGCTGCTGATCCTCGACTATTGCCACCTACCGGCTCGTGGAAGCCGGCTGCATGGCCTTGCGCTTGTTGTCGTTTGGTTGCTGTCACCGGCTGGTGTCACCAGCCGGGGTCCGCGGAGCTTGACGCACTGACTTGGATCTCCGCCTTCATGGAGGAGTCGGTCGTGACGTACTTGTCTGCTATGATTAGCAGTTCGTCGAGGGTCGCCGGCTCGTCACAGAGAAGCTTGTGCTTAAGGAGGGTGCCCTCTCGGCACCCGGCAGTGAAGTACTCGATGGCCTGCACCTCGTGCACGCCCTCGCAAGAGTTGCCCAGCTCGGCCTAGTGCATGAGGTAGTCGTGAGTCGACTCGTTGGGGCCTTGGACGCACAAGGGGAGCTGGCGGGGCTTGGGCGGCTGCTTGTACGTGCTGGTGAAGTTGCGGATGAATGCTTCAGTAAAATCAACCCAGCTGTTGATGCTGCGGGGCTTCAGGCTGTTCAGCCACGTCCGGGCCGTGCCCTGGAGCATGAACGGAACGTACTTCACGGCAACACGCTTGTTGCCGTTCGCGATGCTGACGGCTGTGGAGTAGTCGACCAGCCAATCCTCCGGCTTCACGGAGCCGGTGTATTTGGGTGCATCTCTCGGGAGCGTGAACCCCTTGGGGAAAGGCTCATCTCGAATGCGGGGGCCAAAGCAAGGCGGACCCAGCTCATCTTCTCCTTCTAGCGCCAAGGATCGATTGAGGCGATCGATCCGGTGGCGGGCATCGTCTTCTCCGATTCCTTCTCGGCGGCCAAGGCGGTTGCCGAGCGACGGGTGATCAACAGGCGGCGGGGAAATGCGCCTCTCCCTGCGGGGGGGAGGAGGCGGACAGTCGTCTCGTCGCTGCACTGCTCTCGGGCGGCCGTCTTGGTCGCGCTCGATGGTGATGCGAGTCCGGCTGCGGCTAGCAGCCGGCTCCTTGTCTCTTCTATCGCGGGCGCCACCAGTCGGTGTCCGGGATGTTGCGCCTTGGTCTCAGTGGGGAGGCGGGTCGTCGTTCCGCCGGTTGGGAGCTTCAGTGCGGCATCCGGCCTCCTGCTGCTCAGTAGCCGCATCGAGGAGCTGCTGGACTCGCTCCGTCATGTGGCGACGCTCGTCGCCCTCGAGCTTGTCTAGCTCGTCTGCAGCCGCCTGGGCAGCTCGTATGTTCTCCGCAGGCGTGGCGTAGACGGGACGATCCATCCCGAACATGCTGGCGATGGTCGCGCCGCGCTGCCAGATCTGGCCCATGCGGCTAGGCCCACCAGGAGTCGGCGTGCCACCGACGCCACGGTCCATCTCACGCTAGTAAGCCTCCGAAAGGCGTCTCATGTTGGCCAGCCAGTTGGCGCTCTCGATGAGCTGGACGCAGCGTGCTTCCAGCGTCTCGGCGTCAGCGTCTTCCGGGATGGGCGCAGTCAGGTCTTGCATCACCGCCTGCAACGGATCCTGGCCACCTTTGCCAGAGTGCTTGCCGTGGCTGATGACGAGCACCTCCGTGACAGTGCTACCACCGTTGTCCGCGTGAGGAAGTGGCTCGTCGTAGACCACCACGTTGGTGGGGAATGCGTCAAGCGACGCCGTGTCGGAGTCGACCAACATCGGGTCGGTGGATCTAACCGACTCCAAGTCAACAGCAGGCTCGCTGGCGACGTGGAGCTGATCGAGGAGGCTCACGAGGCGGCTCTCGGGACCGTCGGTGCCCACATCAGACGCGGTCTCATCGGAGAGGCGAATCTCGCCGACAAGATCGGCGAGGCAGCTTGCCGCGCAGGCGACCTCCGCGCCGTGCAGCGCATCAGCGCAGACACCGTCCGGCGCGCCGGGCTGGCTGCGCTCGCCAGGAAGGAACAGGGTTCCCGTCCAGAACAGGTCTCCGGGAGACGGTGCACCTCGCCCCACGGTGGGCGCCAAATGTCGGGGGTTGGGTGCGACATATGCCAATGGATGGCTTATCATGGTGGGAGCGAGTAGAACGTCGCCGGTGCCTGGAAGCGGGATGAGGCGTAGACATGTACGCCGGTGCACTTTACCCAGGTTCGGGGCTCTCCTAGGAGATAACACCCCTAGTCCTGCTCTACGGGGTCTCCGGATGATCACTAAGGCACTAGTGAGTACAATGGTGCTCCTCGAGCTGTGTGCTAGAGGTAAAAAAAGGCCAGGCTTGCTCTCCTCTTCCCCTAGGTGCTGGTCTAATTCTAACAGGTTCGAACCCTTTGCATGGGTGCCCTGGGGGTTTATATAGGCCTACCCCCAGGGGTACAATGGTAATCCAGCTGGGCGCAGGACCCGGCTGTCAGTCTCTCTGGTCGCCGGCTTCTCCGCCGGCTGCTGGGGCCCGCCGCCCGGTGGGCCCCGCCGGCTGGTCTGGTACGGCGCCTACAGGCCGCCCCCGCCGCTCGCGGGTCTTGCCGGCTGCTGGTTACTGTAGCCGTGATGCTAATGACGCAGGCTTGGTCAGGGGGGCATGGCTATAGTCCCGCCGCCTGGTGGGAGATCACTGTAGCCACTCCGTGTCTTATCTAGTTAATGGTGCACGGGCCCCGAGGAAGGAACGGGCCGCCTGCTGGGAGTCGGCCTCCCTCGGGTCCGACTGGTGAGGCTCCCGCCGTCTTCCGGGCTCCCGCTGACTGGTAGGGCCCGCCGTCTTCGGGCCGTACCGACAGGCGATCATGGGAGCAGGACTCCGCCTGATAGGAGTGATGTCAAGGGCGGAGTGGCAACAGTGCCGCGCCGGGTGGAGATCTCCGCCTGTACGAAGCACTGTGGCCACGCCCGGCCCTGGATAGGGGGATAGGCTACACTGTAGCCTTACCCCGTCTTGTCTTTTTAATGGGGGTGCAGACTTTGAGGGCGCCATGGGCCGACTGCAAGGAGCCGGCCTCTCTGGAGGCCGCCTGTTAGGAGTCGGGCCGCCTTGGAGCCGCCTTCCTGAGCATGGCCGACTTCTGGCAGTCGGTCGTTCAGCCAGCTGGCCGCCAGAAGGCGGCACTTCGTCTTGAAGCCTTGAGGGGCGTAACCTGCCCCGATGTCTTGAAAGGTTCTGGGACTCGGGTTAGGCTACCCGTGGCCCATTACTCCGACACTGGGCTGAACAATGGTTTCTGTACAGATTTGTGACTGCAGAGTATGCAGAGAAGAATGCCATCAAGCGACCTTGGGAAGATATCTTATACAAAAATCTTCAACCCAAGTCCAAGTCAGAAGCCATTGCTCAAGGGTTCTATCCGTGCATGGTTCGCGGACCACAGCCAGAGAATGCAGACCCATATTCTTTGTTATGGTGCCGTGACGATAATCTATTCAAGCGCAACTATAAGTTTGCCAAGGATTCTGCTATGAAAAACAAGAAAGCATTTGGACTCGATTTCAACCCCAATCCATCTGCTCCTCGGGCTGACGGCACCCGTGATGCTGAACCAAATATCGTCGGGCCCTTCTACAACCTCGAAGGTCTCATCACACACATTGATGTTCAAGGGACAGCCGTGGAGCACTCTGCAGATGATGCTGATTCTGATGAAGCGCCTGGTCCTCCTAAGCCAAAGAAGCAGAAGAAACCAAAGGCTACAAAGCCCTCACCTGCTCCTAAAGCTTCGCGTGCGAAGCCACTGGCTACTGCTCCTCCTGAAGCAAGTGTGCAATCTGAAGATCTCTCTCGCATCTCCAAGAAGACAGAAAAGTCTTTAAAGAAGAAGAAGCCCATCCAAAGTTCTGGTCAAGCACTGACCCCAGCTGCCGTTCTGAGGAACGAGACTGAAGCCATTGATCTGTCAAGTGACGAAGATCTTGGTGATGATGCTCTTGAGCTGCTGATAAAGAGCAAGCAAGAGGCGGAGATCTTCAATGATGTGCCCCTCTTCGATGTGGACATCTTGAATAACTTCATTGATGAGTGGTTTGAAAATCCAAGAGTCGGCATCGATGATCTTGAGCTTCCCATTGGCATCAGTGTCTCTTTCCACACTGCCATTGCAAATGAGCTGGCTAAGGCTCAGAAAATCGTTGAACTGAAGAACAAAATTGACTATGAGAAGGCTCGGTTCAAGAAGCACATGGCCAAGCTCAGCGTGGCTGATGTTCAAAACTTCAAGCAAATGTCGCATGACCTCAAAGAGCAGTTTCAACAGAAATGTGAAGCAGCAAAAGGATCAAGAGAATGTATGAAGCTCTCCGCTGGAAAATGTGTTCAAGTTCACAATGAAGCTAAGAAGCGCAAGGCACTTGGGCGCCCTGGCATAGACCCCAAGATGGCTGCCAAGAAGAAGCCTGTTGTGGCCCAAGCTGAAGCATCAGGGCAGGGAGCACCTCGCATTGTCTTCCCTGCCAGCATGACAGGCTCAAAGCCTAAGGTCCCCACAGTAGCTTCAGAACTCAAGAAAACAAGGGCAGCTGAAGCTGAAGCCAGAAAGCGCAAGAGCAAGAATGCCACCGATGATGTACCACAGAGCAAGAAGCGGAAGACGAAGTCTTCAAAGAAAGATCAGGCTGCTCCAACAGAGCCCCTTGTTGTCGAGCCCATCTCTGTTGCTCGCCCTGCATCCGAACACCAAGAGCGTCAGATTGTGATCCACGAGCCTGCTTTCACAGAGGCTCCTGAAGCTGAAGTTCCAGCTGTTGACCCCATCGCAGCTGGAGACATTGGTCCCCAAGACAATGTAAATAATGATGAAGTCCTTCCTCAGATAGAGCACCGAATGGTATCATCGCCTGTTCTCACGAACAACGAACTCATCAGCATTGGTCGTCCTTTGACGCCAATTGCTCAGGATGATTCATGGGCAGATCGCCCTCAAGACTCCCCCCATCAAGAAGAATCACCAAGTACTCCACCACCTCAAGTCACCACTCCGGTGCTTGATGATGACGACTATGTGGTCCAGCCAACTCCCTCTCCAAAAGGGTCGCCCGCATTCCGCAGGCTTCGCAAAGGACCAAGGCCACAAGTCGCTCTGTCGAGCGTTCCAGAAGGAGAAGAGCACCACAACTCAGTGGCACGACAAGTGTTTCCTGACGCCACTCCAACTGTGAACGTCTCTGAGTCTGAAGCTAAAGCTGCTCAAGACATTCCGACTGCATCAGCCGATGACAACCAAGAACCGCGTCATGAAGAAGAGCGTGTTGCCACACCCCCTACCAACCAAGAAGTTGTTCTCCATGAGAACGAGTCTATGCACGACCCTCCAGCTACTCAAGTGGAGGTTGAAAACATTATGGCGGCCACCAACACCACTACTGAAGCCAATGACGTTGTCATGGCTGAAGCTAATATGGTGCCTGAAGCCACGGTTGCACCTGAAGCCATTGTGCAGCTTGAAGCCCATGTCAATGCAAATGCTCCTGTACCACCTCCAAGGCCTCACACTATTGAGCTGGCATTTGATTACGGCCAACCTGTCATGGTTCGTTGGCCTATTCTGGTTCCACCTCCTACTCCCGGACCTCAATTTGATTATCATGTGGAGCACAGGCCTCAGGTCCAGAAGCCAAAACCGAGGCAGCCAAGGTTTCCAGGTACTGCAACTTCACCAGGATCGTTTAATGTGAATGGCTTCATTGCACACAACACCTTCTTTGATAGCGCCAAGAACCCATATTCGAAGCCAAGAATTTCATCTGATCGGTTCTAGAGCTATCAGCAACGCATTTACTATTCTTGTGTCTTTACAATCAAGGGCGCATCTTTCCCCATATGCGTCTAGACTGTGAAGCTATTGCTGGTCTGCCCTGCTTGGAAGAAGCCCTCGACTGCTTCAGAGATGTTGGCCTTCGACAGTGTGTGACCGACAAAGAGAACTAGAATGAAGAGCTTCTGTTACAATTCTATGCAACTCTTCACATTCGCGGCTACAACAGGGATCCGAAGACTTGGGTCCTTGAGTGGATGACATGCAATGTACACCACGAAGCCAAAGCTCTTGATATCATTTATCTCATTGCCCTGCCCACTCCAGGTGAACTGTACGAACCTGGTTGTCAGCTTCACCGCAATGCTTTGGAGAGCATATTCCAGAAGCCTGAGCCTAATATGAGCAAAATGTTGAGCATGATGAAGCCACTGCCACAAGATGCTGAGTATCCAAAGGAATTCTTTGTTGAAGACCTAGAGTATCTGCCCCGCACTATTTATCACATTATAAGGCGAACTCTTTGGCCTGTCAAAGGACATTCTTCTGCAGCAAAACTTGAAGGCTCAATGAAGACATTGGTTTTCTATGTTCTCAATGGCACCAGCTTCAATGCTTAGGATTTCTTCATCCGGCAACTGGCTGCATCTGACTCTGATCTGTTTGGTCTGAAGTTTTATGCTCCATGGGTAATGCGCCTCATCAAGCTTCACTCTGCTATCAACTATCAGCCCTCTGCGCACAACCATATTATCTTCTCGCCGGAGGTTGATATGTTTGTCGAAGCCATATACCTAGAGCCTGCCAAGGAGCCAATTTATCTTCACAACGCTGATCACCAAAGTTTCACTCAACCCATTGAAGGAGTTCTTGCTGCAACTCATGTTTATCCTTTGGCTGGAAATACACGTGCACCTCATCGTGCCCATACTGAAGCCACTGAGAGTACCATTGCTCAAAGGCCTCGAAAGTGATCTCGTGTTCTCAATGACCGAGAGCTTCTCGTCGCTCTGCATCAGAAACAGGATAAGCATCATTACTAGCTGAAGCGTCAGATGCAAAGCCTCTTGGTGGATGTTAATCGCATTCACAACCTTGCCACCAAGAATACCTTTGTCACTCATGAAACCTGTCGGCGGTCGTGGAAGAGTCTAACACTGCTGAGCTCTGAAGATGATCTTCAACAAGATGGCTTCACCGAGAGATTCAAGTTTGATTCCACTCCTCCCAGGAATGATGTCTTGCATCAGATTCCCTCACTCGAAGACTCTGAGTACTCCTCCTCAGCGGCAACTGTCAATGCAAGAGTCATCGATGATGAAGATGATGCTACTTCGCCAGCTACAACGTCGCCGCGTATCGACACTACACCAAGTACTTCTACACCACCGGACACCAACGTCGACCCTGCACCTTCTCCTACTCCGGAACGAGTACAGGCTCTATGTCTTCAAAACTTTTTGGTCCTTACTAACAAAAGAGGGAGAAGCATATGAGTTGATAGTCTTCAAGCGGGTCCATATGGGTGATTGCTTTATATTTTGCCAAGTGGTTACAACTCTCGCTTTTGATACATTTGGTTCTTTGGGTTGTAACACTTAAACTTGATGGTCGTCTGCTACTTTTTTCTGCTATTCTAAGATGCGATGATACATTCCGCATGAAGTAATTCCGCAGACGTCCATTTTTCATTATGCATGTCATTATCTTCGTTATATCTTTTCATGCATGGTGAATTGTCTTCTTAAGTTAAAGAGGATCTCCAAAAGTACAACCTGCCATGTGCATTTGCATTCAAAAGCAAAATACTTATATGCACATCTTCAGGGGGAGCCTTTTTCTACTTATGAAGACAATACCTTAACCCTTACACTTTCACATACTTTTATCCCCGTTGAAAACTTCAACCAGTTTGTCATCAATCACCAAAAAGGGGGAGATTGTAAGTGCATCTAGTGCCACCCCTAGTTGGTTTTGGAGTATTGACGACAAACCTGGTTGAGAGACTAATGTGTATGTGAGAATTGCAGGATAACATAGGTAGTAGTCCCTCATTGATTCGGTTTACCTACCGGAGATGACCCCTAAAAATGTGTGAAGACATTGAATACAATGGTGGTATGTGAAGATATTCACAACGAAGATTATGAGTTGAGAAGACATTCACGTGAAGACTATGGAGTGCGAAGACATAGTTGTTTCGTAGTTTCCTTTTATTCTTTGTTGAGTCATAGGAACCACCGTACTGTTAAGTGGGATCCAAGTGAACAAAGTCAGAGTGACTGAAGTGATGCTCAACCAAATCCTATGTCTTCGAGTGAATACAATGAGAGAAAATCTTATCTAGAGTCGGATAAGTCAGCTTTACTTGAAGCCCAAGTCAAGCTGCCACGTGTGTTTAAAATCTGACCGTTGGAACACGTGTTAGTTCCTTAGTGACCCAGGATCATTTCGGACAAATCAGGTCGGGTTGCCTAGTGGCAATAAATAGCCCACCCCCTACACCATAAATTGGTGGCCGCTCAGAGTTAGTACACGGCTTTTGTCGTTTGAGAGCAACCCACCTCCGAAGCATTTGAGAGAGAGATCCTTGCGAGGACAAAGCCCAAACCACCCAGAGCCCAAAGAGTGTTTGGCATCACTGAAGTCTTTCTGTCCGCGTGATCTGAAGACTTGTTACACTTGAGGACTGTGAATCCTCCAGCTGGTTAGGCGTCGCATTCTGAGCATCCAAGAGTCATTGTGGATTGCCGGTGAACGAAGTCTATGAAGGTTCGGAAGTCTACCTTGAAGACTTACCAGAGTGATTGGGCAAGGACTAAGTGTCCTTAGCTCAAGGGGAATAGGCTGAAGACACGGTCTTCTGAGTTGAATCTCAGCCTCCCTAACCAGACGTATAGTTGTCACAGCAACTGGAACTGGTCCAACAAATCCATGTCCTCACCAAGCAACTAGTTCTATCTTCTCCCTCTCTTTACTTACAGTTTGTCTTCATGAAGTCATTGCCTGCTTGCATTATCTGTTTGACTTCACCGTGTGACGAATATTGTTGTTTGGCTTCATACTGTCTTCCATCCTGATCCATACTACCTAGCTGCTATTAGTCTTCGTGCTTTCACTTCATTGGATACTTGACTATGGCTTGCCTAGTGTAGTCTACCTTCCACTGCATGTTAATAGGTTCATTTCTATTGTTTGTCTTCGAAACTCCCATGTTTTGAAGACTTTCATAAAAATCGCCTATGCACCCCCGCTCTAGTCGATAACTAGCAATTTCACTTCCGCTTTTGGTCTACGAGGGTACGTGGACACACTCTCCCACTCGTTGCTATGCATCACATAGATAGATCTTGTGTGATCGTAGGAAAATTTTGAAATTACTGCGTTCCGCAACAAGATGTTGGTAGCAACTACATGGACTGGGTCCTTAACTTGAGGATTATCCTCATTACTGCACAGAAAAATTATGTCCTTGATGCACCGCTAGGTGAAAAGCCCCCTCCCGCTAATGTAGACGCTTTGAACGTCTGGCAGACGCGGTCTGATGACTACTCTATAGTTCAGTGTGCCATGCTCTACGGCTTAGAATTGGGACTTCAAAGACGTTTTGAATGTCATGGACCATATGAGATGTTCCAGGAGTTGAAGTTAATATTTCAAGCAAATGCCCGAGTTGAGAGATATGAAGTCTCCAACAACTTCTATAGCTGCAAAATGGAGGAGAACAGTTCTGTCAGTGAACACATACTCAGAATGTCTGGGTACCATAACCACTTGACTCAGCTAGGAGTTAATCTTCTGGATGATAGTGTTATTGACAGAGTTCTTCAATCACTGCCACCAAGCTACAAAGGCTTCGTGATGAACTATAATATGTAAGGGATGGATAAGACAATTCCCGAGCTCTTCGCTATGCTCAAAGCTGCGGAGGTAAAAATCAAGAAAGAGCATCAAGTGTTGATGGTTAACAAGACCATTAGTTTCAAGAAAAAGGGCAAGGGAAAGAAGGGGAACTTCAAGAAGAATGGCAAGCAAGTTGCCACTCCCGGGAAGAAGCCCAAGTCTGGACCTAAGCCTAAAACTGAGTGATTCTACTTCAAAGGGACTGGACACTGGAAGCAAAACTGCCCCAAGTATTTGGCGGATAAGAAGGATGGCAAGGTGAACAAAGGTATATTTGATATACAGGTTATTGATGTGTACCTTACTAGTGTTTGTAGTAGCCCCTCGGTATTTGATACAGGTTTAGTTGCTAAGATTAGTAACTCAAAACAGGAGTTGCAAAATGAACAGAGACTAGTTAAGGGTGAGGTGACGATGTGTGTTGGAAGTGCTTCCAAAGTTGATATGATCACCATCGCACACTCCATCTACCTTCAGGATTAGTGTTGGACCTAAATAAATGTTATTTGGTGTTAGCGTTGAGCATGAATATGATTGGATCATGTTTATTGCGATACAGTTATTCATTTAAATCAGAGAATAATGGTTGTTCTATTTATATGAGTAATATCTTTTATGGTCATGCACCCTTGAAGAGTGATCTATTTTTGTTGAATCTCAATTGTGGTAATACACATATTCACAATATTGATGCCAAAAGATACAAAGTTGATAATGATAGTTCAACATATTTGTGACACTGCCGTTTAGGTCATATTGTTGTAAAGCGCATGAACAAACTCCAGGCAGATGGACTTTTGGAATCACTTGATTATGAATCATTTGATGCTTGCGAACCATGCCTCATGGGCAAGATGACTAAGGTTCCGTTCTCTGGAACAATGGAGTGAGCTACTGACTTATTGGTAATAATACATACCGATGTATGCGGTCCGATGAGTGTTGAGGCTCGCGGCGGGTATCATTATTTTCTGACCTTCACTGATGATTTGAGCAGATATGGGTATATCTACTTACTGAAACACAAGTCTGAAACATTTGAAAATTTCAAAGAATTTCATAGTGAAGTGGAAAATCATCGTAACAAGAAAATAAAGTTTCTACGATCTGATCACGGAGGCGAATAATTGATTGACGAGTTTGGTCTTCATTTAAAACAATGTGGAATAGTTTTGCAACTCACGCCACCTGGAACACCACAACGTAATGGTGTATCCGAACGTCGTAACCATACTTTATTAGATATGGTGTGATCTATGATGTCTCTTACCGATTTACCACTATCGTTTTGGTGTTATGCATTAGAGACAGCTGCATTCACGTTAAATAGGGCACCGTCTAAATCCGTTGAGACGACACCGTATGAACTGTGGCTTGGCAAGAAACCTAAGCTGTCATTTCTTAAAGTTTGGGGTTGCGATGCTTATGTGAAAAAACTTCAGCCTGATAAGGTCGAACCCAAATCGGAGAAGTGTGTCTTCATAGGATACCCAAAAGAAACTGTTGGGTACACCTTCTATCACAGATCCGAAGGGAAGATATTTTTGCTAAGAATGGATCCTTTCTAGAGAAGGAGTTTCTCTCGAAAGAAGTGAGTGGGAGGAAAGTAGAACTAGATGAGGTAATTGTACCTTCTCTTGAATTGGAAACAAGCTCATCACAGAAAACCGTTCCCGTGATGCCTACACTGAGGGAGTCCTGGACTAAGGGTTCTCAGGCGTCCGGCCTGTTATCCAATGGGCCGGACTGATGGGCTGTGAAGACATGAAGGCCGAAGACTGTACCTGTGTCTGGATTGGACTCTACTTGGCGTAGAAGGCAAGCTTGGCGATCGATTATAAAGATTCCTTCTTATGTAACCGACTCTATGTAAACCCTAGATCCTCCCGGTGTCTATATAAACCGGAGGGGTTAGTCCGGAAAGGATATATTCATTACTATAGTCATATAGGCTAGACTTCTAGGGTTTAGCCATTACGATCTCGTGGTAGATCAACTCTTGTAATACTCATATTCATCAAGATCAATCAAGCAGGAAGTAGGGTATTACCTCCATAGAGAGGGCCCGAACCTGGGTAAACATCGTGCCCCCCGTCTCCTGTTACCATCGGTCCTAGACGCACAGTTCGGGACCCCCTACCCGAGATCCGCCGGTTTTGACACCGACATTGGTGCTTTCATTGAGAGTTCCACTGTGCCGTCGACGAAAGGTTTGATGGCCCCTTCGATCGCCTATGGTGACGCTGTCCAAGGAGAAACCTTCCTCCCGGGACAGATTTTCGTATTCGGCGGCTTGTACTGCGGGCCAACTCGCTTGGCCATCTGGAGCAGATCGATTGCTACACCCCTGGCCACTGTGGATTTGGAAACTTGAACTATGTCACGGATATCCGTGGAGACTTGATCTTCAATGGATTTGAGACTGCGGTGATCGCTCCCCCTCGCTCTGATGAACATGACTTAAATCTGTCATCGGACCATATTCTAGAGACGGTTCCTGTAACTGCTACGACCTTAGATCCGGAGCAGTTTGCACCATCCGAAGCCACAGAGTCCGCGGTGTTGGAACCGCACACAGACTCAACACCAGGCAATATCAGCGTCAACAGAATTTCGGACTCGTCTCCGGCTATAACTTCCGAACCTCGCACGCTCCCGGACACCGATTTGGATCGGTTATCAATCTTCGAGTTCAGCGCCGCAGATATCTTCCAACACTCGCCCTTTGGCGATGTGCTAAATTCATTGAAAAACCTATCCCTGATGGGGGACTCGTGGCCGAACTATGTCCGGTTCGAGCTAGAGGCTGATAATGGAGAATTTCGCTTCCCACCCGCCACCCACTTCATAGCCACTGTCGAGGACTTAACCGACATGCCTGCTTATGGCTCCGAAGACATTGATGGTATAGACGACGATGCTGACAAGGAGCAAGGCCAAGACCCGCCAGTCATCAGGCGTGGGACCGCCACCCCTTCATACGACGTGTACATGGTCGATACACTTAAAAAAGCTCGCGGCAATGACAAGGGAGATCCAGTTGAGAATAAAACTCCTGAGACACAATCTAAGTTCCAGCACCCCAAACGCCGCTCCAAGTCACGCCACAGCAACGATGGCACCGGAGAAAATAGTGCTCCGGACGGCGCCGAAAGCAATGAAGACCCTGTTGGGGTAATTTCCGAACAGGAGGAACAGGAAAATGGGCAAGTCAGCCCCGATGAACAGGCCCTGCCCAGCGACAGTTCGGAGGACGACAACTACCTTCCGCTCTCCGAAGATGAGGAAAGCCTCGACGATGATGACTTCATCATACCGGAAGAGCCCCTCGAGCAGGAGCGCTTCAAGCGCAGGCTAATAGCTACGGCAAGGAGCCTGAAAAAGAAGCAGCAGCAGCTTCAAGCTGACCAAGACCTACTCAACGACAGATGGACCGAAGTCCTGGTCACCGAAGAATACGGCCTTAGTTGCCTAGCCAAAAGCTACCCAAAGCACAAATTGCTATACCAGTCCGATCACGGGGCGTTGGAGCCCGTACCATCGTCACACAATGCGGCAGGTCACCGACAACTCTGTCCGGATAAAGAGGCAACTCAAGCCAAACGCCAGACCGCCCCACCCCACCGTAAAGGCAAGAACAACGCAGGTCACGATTACCCAGACGACCTGAAGTGGGACTTGGACAATAGAGCAAGACACGCAAGACCGATCTACGGATCGCGAAAGCATGCTTCGACACGCGACGATGGCTACCTATTCGGACGTGTCAAACCTCGCCATGCCCGAGCCGAAACTGCAAAGGGACTCCTTCGGAGTTACGTCGCAGTGTGGCCCAACATAGAGGCGCCGCACACCCACTTTGCTTCACTGATGAAGTAATGGATCATGAATTCCCCGAAGGATTGAAACCCGTCAATATTGAATCATACGACGGGACAACTGACCCCGCGGTATGGATAGAAGATTTCATCCTCCACATCCATATGGCCCGTGGGGACGACCTCCACGCCATTAAATACCTCCCACTAAAACTAAAAGGGACAGTTCGGTACTAGTTAAACAGCCTGCCTACGCAGCTGGGTGGACTTGGAAGAGGCTTTCCTCGATAACTTCCGAGGAACATATGTCCGGCCACCGGATGCCGATGACCTAAGTCACATTGTCCAGCAGCCCGGAGAATCAGCCAGGGAGCTCTGGACTCGGTTCTTAGTCAAAAAGAACCAAATCATCGACTGTCCGGACGCGGAAGCCCTCGTAGCTTTCAGACACAATGTCCAGGATGAATGGCTGGCACGCCACCTCGGCCAAGAAGGACCTAAATCCATGATAGCCCTCACTTCTCTGATGACCCGCTTTTGCGCGGGAGAAGATAGTTGGCTCGCTCGTAGAAGCAATAGCACCAGCAACCCAGGCACCTCCGAAATCCGAGACGGCAACGGAAAGCCACGGCGAAGCAAAAACAACAGTCGCAATGACAATGAAAGATCATGCGACACAGCGGTCAACGCCGGATTCAGCAACCCCAAGCCAGGTCAGCAGAAGAAGCCATTCAAGGCGAATCGAGACGAACCATCCAACCTGGACAGGATATTGGACCGACCCTGCCAGATTCATGGTCACCCCGATAAACCAGCTAATCATACCAACAGAAACTGCTGGGTCTTTAAACAGGCGGGCAAGCTCAACGCGACCACAGGGGGAGGCCACCGCCAGGCGACAGGGATGACGGGAAGGATCACCAACGAAACACTGGGGGTCAGAAGCAATCTCCACCCGAGGATCAACTACTCCCAGAACTAATCATCCATACTGTTTCTCCAATAAATATGGCTCCTATGGTTATTTCATAGAAATACCTAGGCATAGCCAGGGGCTCGGTGTGGGAACAAATGAGTGGCCTGTAAAAGTCTGAACAGCTCTATAGCGTACTTCGGCGTCGCAAGTTTGGCCTTATATGCATCAGCTCCGAATCGTTGTCTTGGGTCAATAGTAGGGTTGCCCGGCTCCTGTGCTTGCTACCCTACGTTCCGCTCTATCGGCTAGGGTAGTAAAGGGAGAACTACTGCGATTGTGCCCTAGTCTATACCGGATGAGCACCTCAGTAGAGAAAGCCGAAAACTGACTGTCATGATGCGGCGCGAGCTGGTCAACCACTTGACGACTTCTTGGAATCTTTAGCGATTCTCCATGGCACATGAGGGATCTTTTTCAGATCAAATATGTAAGGCACCGTACGCCGCGTACATACCAGTGGCTATGTCGTAGCCCCACAATAAAACTCCTATGGCTAAGTGAAAGCGTTAACGCCCTATAGTCCGATTGCCTGGTTTGCCGCATTATCACCTCCTTCATGGACCAAGACGTTGGATAAAGAGTGATTAAATGCTTTTCCGAACACCCCCGTACTTCCTACGAGGGGGCTGAAGCCGATGACTGGAAAACTTTCAGATTATATCAAAAACGGCGGCACAGGAGGAATTCAAGATTTCAAGCAAAATATAAAAATAGATTAACTATAAAATTGTCTTTTACAATTTTCATACACCTCACTCGAAAATTATGTCTTTCGAGCACTGACCCTCTATAAAGCGGGCGGCCTCCAGGACGTCTTCAAAATAATGCTTCGGTTCCGGGCGGTCTTTGCCTTTGGGTGGACTTTTCGTCGCAACATCGATGGCCTTCATCTTCCCCCAGAACGTCTTGACTTGGGCAAAGGCCATCCGTGCACCCTCAATGCACGTTGACCGCTTCACAGCGTCGATACGCGGCACCGCGTCAACAAGCCTCTGCACCAAACCGAAATAGCTATTCGGAATAGGCTCGGTTGGCCACAACCGGATTATGACATCCTTCATGGCAGCGCCGGATATCCTATGAAGTTCGGCCCATTGGGACATCTGTTCATTGAGCAACAGAGGGCGCTTTGACGCACCAAACTGCGACCAAAAAAGCTTCTCCGTTGCATATCCATCTCGTGCTTGGTAATACTGCGCCGCATCGGAAGAACTCTTTGGCAAGTCCAAGAACTCGTCCGGAGAACTCCACAATTGGTTAAGCTGAGCATAGTCCGGATCACCGAACTTAGTTCGCAGTAGAAAAGGATTTCCAACCACAATCTCCTTCGCCTTCCGAACCTCCTCACGGGCTGCTCTGGATTCTGATCGCGCTGCCCTCACCTCCTGTAGGGCCTTGTCCAGTTCAGCCGTTAAGGCTTTACTCTCCTTCTCCAGAAATTCGCAGCGGCCAGTGGCATTTTCCAGTTCGAGCGCCACCATGGATATCTTCTCCTCGTTTTGGCGCCGTGCAGTTTGTTCGGCTTTTAGCTCAGTCGATGCCTTTTCGGCAGCAACGTTGCTACGCCGGGCCTGCTCCTTGGTGCGGGCTAGCTCCGCTCGAAGAACTTCAACAGCGGCAGCACCATCTGCAGCCACGCATACTCCAACATAAAAATTATAGCATCATGCTTATATCACAAAAATGTATGGGGATTGCCCCGAATACATACCTTGCGACTCGTCAAGACGCGTATTGATTAATGCAAGATCATCCCCTGCCATGTCAAGCTTCTGTTGCAGCTTGGCAATTTCCATAGTCCGGGAAGTGGCCAAGGGGGAAGCAACCTGTGTTCAAGTTCATCAGGTTAGTCCTCAAATCGATCATTTTTTATCCTCTGTTTGCTTCCTAATAGAAGACAACCTGAGTCTTAGGGGATACTACCTATACACAGGTGCATCTTTGCAAATGAAACATAGCTGAAAAACATTATGTCACAAACCTCGAAGCCCTTCAATAGGCTCATAAAAGCTTCATTTTATCCGCTCTTCACAGACAAAATCTTCTCAATCACTGTACCCATCAAGGTACGTTGTTCCCCCGAGACAGATGCTTTCCACAACATGTCCCGTAATATATCAGGAGTCTCCGGGTTTCCGGACACTGCTCCAAGGGCACAGTCATCCTTTGAAGGAATCTGTTCACCCGTCTCCAGAATCACTTTCGGCTGCGAACCAGATAGTTCGGGGCCTTTGTTAGCTTCAGCCCCGGAATCCTGGATGGCCAGAGGTCCACCTTCGGGTACTGCCTCTCCTGTCTCCTGCGTAACTTGTTGGCCAAAAGAGACCCTCCGCGATGACACTTCTGAGTCGTTCGCCATATTGGGCGAGGAGGTTGGAGGAGGCATCTCGCTCTCCATCATCTCTGGGAGAAGACTCCCCGAAGAAGAGGATCGCCTAGAAAAACTCTGTGCCAACCTGCGAAAATGCATGAATGCGTTACGAATGTCTTCGGTAACAGCAACGGAGCAGGACTCTATCAAAGTACTCCGGATTCTCTTACGGTTTGGCCGAGGGCTTGTCCCCCTGTTGGAGTTGTTCAACGGCGTCGCTTTCAAACCCAAGCCGCTCGACGGTGGCATCTTTCCCTTCTTGGAAGACCGCCCCTCCCAATCATTGGAGGCTGCCCTTTTCCTCCTGCTTGGAGAAGGGATACTGGGTCCATTTCCGCCTCGGGTGAGGAAAGGTCGATTTCTCCGGACTCAGTGTTCGACTTACCTCCGGAACGAAGGTCATCTTGGGTCTTCTTACCCTCCCCTGCTGGTGCCTGGTACGGTGCCGAGGCCAGCATCCTTGTTAGCACAGGAGTACCTGAGTCTTCGGGAAGGGGAGCCGGACACCTAATCCGCTCCACCTTCTTTATCCAGCCCTGAGAAGGGATGATACTGTCAGTATCTTGCCACTGGGTGTCTAATTATAAGGTATTCGGCAAACGGGTACTTACCGGGGTATCCGGATGGTTACAGTCTAGGCCGACATCTTCGGTGGTGTCCGGCCAATGCCTTCGTTGCCCAAAGAATAATCTCCACATTCCTCCATGTGTAGTGCCGAAGAAGTGCTGAAGCGTCCGTGGCCCTTCCGGATTAAACTCCCACATGCGGAGAAGCCGTCACTGGCACGGCAGGGTCCAACGAACTAACATTACTTGAACGACGTTGGCTCTATCGATGTCCTTCTCAATGAGGCTTCGGATGCGACTTTTGCAGAGTTCGCACCTCGTTCGTTGATCCCCAATCCAACCCCTTATTAATCCACGATGCAAGCTGAGTTGGGGGGCCGGATCGAAATACGGGCGTAGTTGCCCACTTAGAGCCATGGGGCTCGGTGATATAGAACCACCCCTGCTGCCACATATCGGAAGATTTGGCGAAGGATCCTTTCAGCCAAACGGCGCTAGCAAGCTTGCTCATTGAAGCACCACCGCACTCGGCCTGCTCCCCCTCTATCACTTGCGGCTTCACATCGAAGGTCTTGAGCCACAAGCCGAAGTGTGGGGGAGTCCGAAGGAAGGCTTCGCACGTGACGATGAACGCCGAAATAAGAAGAATAGAGTCCGGGGCCAGATCGTGAAAATCTAGCCCGTAATAGACCATGAGCCCCCGGACGAAGGGGTTAAGTGGAAACCCTAACCCGCGAAGGAAGTGGGACACGAACATGACCCTCTCGCTGGACCTGGGGGTGGGAATAACCTGCCCCTCGGCGGGAAGCCGATGATGGATTTCTGCGGTCAAATACCTCGCCGCCCGAAGCTTTGCAATATCTCCCTCCGCGACAGAAGAAGCTACCCACCGGCCTTGACAGCTGGATCAGGACATAATTGGGGCTTGTAGAAATCGAAACCCGGGTGGTAGAACTTGAGATAGCGGGGGTTGAGGGAGAATCAAGCATGGAAGAAAAAGACAGGTCTGTACCCCTATATATAAAGGCTGCGAATATCAAACGTCTCCTTTCAGGCCTCGAAAACTTGCTTGTTTCCAAGGAGTTGTACCCAAGCGACGGTTGGGTTACCCATGTCCGGGTTGACAGGAATCCCTTAAAAAAGGGGAGCCACGATCTCCGCTTGGATAAGACATGCCAATAAAACCGTGTCTTGAGACCTGGGGCGACGGGCCAGCAAAAGCGGTTCGCAAATAATGGACGAAGCAGGCGTGATGTCACATTACCCAAAAGTTGTCAAGGGATTGAACTCGTAAAATATTATATCCTCTGCAGTTGTGTATACAAGTCCAGATACAATCAATACATCTGAAG
The DNA here is from genome assembly GCF_018294505.1 of Triticum aestivum. Taxonomy (NCBI): domain Eukaryota; kingdom Viridiplantae; phylum Streptophyta; class Magnoliopsida; order Poales; family Poaceae; genus Triticum; species Triticum aestivum. The sequence goes on along the minus strand of NC_057808.1, from coordinate 376,844,796 downwards.
ACTATCTTGGAGTTCGGAAAAAGGGGAACCCGCCTTGCAATGCCGAAGACAATCTGCGCGCCGGACTCCTCGTCATTGAAGCCAGGTTCAGGGGCTACTGAGGGAGTCCTGGACTAAGGGGTCCTCAGGCGTCCGGCCTGTTATCCATTGGGCTGGACTGATGGGCTGTGAAGACATGAAGCCCGAAGACTGTACCTGTGTCCGGATTGGACTCTACTTGGCGTAGAAGGCAAGCTTGGCGACCGATTATGAAGATTCCTTCTTATGTAACCGACTCTATGTAAACCCTAGATCCTCCAGGTGTCTATATAAACCGGAGGGGTTAGTCCAGAAAGGATATATTCATTACTATAGTCATATAGGCTAGACTTCTAGGGTTTAGCCATTACGATCTTGTGGTAGATCAACTCTTGTAATACTCATATTCATCAAGATCAATCAAGCAGGAAGTAGGGTATTACCTCCATAGAGAAGGCCCGAACCTGGGTAAACATCGTGTCCCCCGTCTCCTGTTACCATCGATCCTAGACGCACAGTTCGGGACCCCCTACCCGAGATCCGCCGGTTTTGACACCGACATACACCAATTAGTGAGGAAGCTAATGATGATGATCATGAAACTTCAGATCAAGTTACTACCGAACCTCGTAGGTCAACCAGAGCACGTTCCGCACCAGAGTGGTACGGTAATCCTGTTCTGGAAGTCATGTTACTAGACAATGACGAACCTACAAACTATGAGGAAGCGATGATGAGCCCAGAATCCACGAAATGGCTTGAGGCCATGAAATCTGAGATGGGATCCATGTATGAGAACAAAGTATGGACTTTGGTTGACTTGCCAGATGATCGGCAAGCCATAGAGAATAAATGGATCTTCAAGAAGAAAACTGACGCTGATGGTAATGTTACTGTCTACAAAGCTCGACTTGTTGCGAAAGGTTTTTGACAAGTTCAAGGAGTTGACTACGATGGGACCTTCTCACCCGTAGCGATGCTTAAGTCTGTCCGAATCATGTTTGCAATTGCCACATTTTATGATTATGAAATCTAGCAAATGGACATCAAAACTGCATTCCTTAATGGTTTTCTAAAAGAAGAGTTGTATATGATGCAACCAGAAGGTTTTGCGATCCTAAATGTACTAACAAAGTGTGCAAGCTCCATCGATCCATTTATGGACTGGTGCAAGCATCTATGAGTTGGAATATACGCTTTGATAGTGTGATCAAAGCATATGGTTTTATACAGACTTTCGGAGAAGCATGTATTTACAAGAAAGTGAGTGGGAGCTCTGTAGCATTTCTAATATTATATGTGGATGACATATTGTTGATTGGAAATGATATAGAATTTCTGGATAGCATAAAAGGATACTTGAATAAGAATTTTTCAATGAAAGACCTTGATAACCCAGAAGTATAGGGGATCAATTGTAGCCTCTTTCGATAAGTAAGAGTGTCGAACCCAACGAGGAGCTAAAGGTAGAAAAAATATTCCCTCAAGTTCTATCGACCACCGATACAACTCTACGCACACTTGACGTTCGCTTTACCTAGAACAAGTATGAAACTAGAAGTACTTTATAGGTGTGATAAGATAGGCTTCCAAGATAATAAAGAGCACGTAAATAAAATCTAGGGGCTGCTTAGATAAAGACACAACTAAGTTAGTTTTAGTAGAGAGCTTTTGTCAACAAGAAAGTTATTTGTCCCTAGGCAATCGATAACAAGTACCGGTAATCATTCTTGTAATTTTATATGAGGGAGAGGCATGAGCTAACATACTTTCTCTACTTGGATCATGTGCACTTATGATTGGACCCCTAGCAAGCATCCGCAGCTACTAAAGATCATTAAGGTCGTGAAACCCAACCATAGCATTAAGTATCAAGTCCTCTTTACTCCCATACGTCATACCCCACCTACTCGGGTTTAAGTTTCTGTCACTCTCGCAACCCACCATAAGCGAACCATGAACATATTGCAACACCCTACAGCGGGGCACCCTCACATTTGCGCGAGACGGAGGGCACCGTAGGACAGCACCATAAATAAAATATACAATCATACCAACCAAGATCACGATTAACCCACAGGACAAAGCGGATCTACTCAAACATCATAGGATAACCATAGATCATTGGGAAATAATATATGGAGTTGAGCACCATGTTTAAGTAGAGATTACAGCGGGGGGAAGAGGTGTTACACCGCTGCATAGAGGGGGAGAGAGTTGATGTTGATGGTAGCAAGATTGTTGATGTAGATCGTTGCCCCGGCGGCACTCCGGCGCCACCGGAAGTGAGGGGGAGAGAGCCCCCCTCCTTCTTCTTCTTCTTCCTTGGCCTCCCCCCTAGATGGGAGGAGAGTTCCCCCTATGTTCCTTGGTCTCCATGGCGGCGGAGGGGCGGGAGCCCCTCCGTGATTGGATCTCCCTCTTTGTTCTCTTCTGTTTCACGTTCTCCAGATCTGACCAAAAACTGTTTCTTATATTCTGGGAGATCTGTAACTCCGATTGCGCTGACATTTGAACATGATTTTTTTTAGGATATAAGCTTCCTTGTGCCCGAAGTAGAGCCCCAACCGACGTTCGAGGAGGGCACAACCCACCACGGCACGCCAGGGGCCTCTAGCGCGCCCTGGTGTCTTATGGGCTGTGTGGGCCTCCGTTTGCGGTGATTCCAACTCCCAAAAATCACATATATATATATATATTCCAAAATAATTCTCCATGAAATTTTATTGCATTTGGACTTCATTTGATATGGATACTCTGCGATACAAAAAACATGCAGAAAACAGGAACTGGCACTGGATCAATAGGTTAGTCCAATAAATCATATAAGAAGTTGCCAAAAGTATGTGAAAGTGGTATAATATTGGCATGAAACAATCAAAAATTATAGATACGACGGAGACGTATCAGACCTCGGTGAAGCTGCTTATATATTAGGCATCAAGATCTATAGAGATAGATCAATACGCTTAATTGGACTTTCACAAAGCACATACCTTGATAAAGTTTTGAAGAAGTTCAAAATGGATCAGTCAAATAAAGGGTTCTTGCCTGTGTTACAAGGTGTGCAGTTGAGTCAAACTCAATGCTTGATCACTGCAGAAGATAGAGAGAAAATGAAGGTCATTCCCTATGCCTCAGCCATAGGTTCTATCATGTATGCAATGCTGTGTACCAGACCTGATGTGTGCCTTGCAATAAGTTTAGCAGGGAGGTACCAAAGTAATCCAGGAGTGCATCACTGGACAGTGGTCAAGAACATCCTGAAATACCCGAAAAGGACTAAGGATATGTTTCTCGTTTATGGGGGTGACAAATAGCTCATCGTAAATGGTTACCTCGATGCTAGCTTTGACACTGATCCGGATGACTCTAAGTCGCAAACCGGATATGTGTTTATATTGAATGGTGGAGCTGTCAGTTGGTGCAGTTCCAAGCAAAGCGCCATGGCGGGATCTACATGTGAAGCGGAGTACATAGCTGCTTCGGAAGCAGCAAATGAAGGAGTCTGGATGAAGGAGTTCATATCCGATCTAGGTGTAATACGTAGTGCATCGGGACTAACGAAAATCTTTTGTGCCAATACTGGAGAAATTGCATTGGCGAAGGAATCCAGATTTCACAAGAGAACCAAACACATCAAGAGACGCTTCAATTCCATCCGTGATCAAGTCAAGGAGGGAGACATAGAGATTTGCAAAATACATACGGATCTGAATGTTGTAGACCCTTTGACTAATAAGCCTCTTCCACAATCAAAACATGATCAGCACCGAGACTCCATGGGTGCTAGAATCATTACAATGTAATCTAGAATATTGAATCTAGTGCAAGTGGGAGACTGAAGGAAATATGCCCTAGAGGCAATAATAAAGTTGTTATTTATATTTCCTTATATCATGATAAATGTTTATTATTCATGCTAGAATTATATTAACCGGAAACTTGATACATGTGTGGATACATAGACAAAAGTCAGTGTCCCTAGTATGCCTCTACTAGACTAGCTCGTTGATCAAAGATGGTTAAGTTTCCTAACCATAGAAGTGTGTTGTCATTTGATAAACGAGATCACATAGAAGAATGATGTGATGGACAAGACCCATCTGTTAGCTTAGCATAATGATCGTTAAGTTTTATTGCTATTGCTTTCTTCATGACTTATACATATTCCTTTGACTATGAGATTATGCAACTCCCGAATACCGGAGGAACACCTTGTGTGCTATCAAATGTCACAATGTAACTGGGTGATTATAAAGATGCTCTACAGGTGTCTCCGAAGGTGTTTGTTGGGTTGGCATAGATCAAGATTAGGATTTGTCACTCCGAGTATCGGAAAGGTATCTCTGGGCCCTCTCGGTAATACACATCATGATAAGCCTTGCAAGCAATGTGACTAATGAGTTAGTTGCGGGATGATGTATTACGGAACGAGTAACGAGACTTGCTGGTAACGAGATTGAACTTGGTATGAAGATACCGACGATCGAATCTCGGGCAAGTAACATACCGATGACAAAGGGAATGACGTATGTTGTCATTGCGGTTTGACCGATAAAGATCGTCGTAGAATATGTAGGAACCAATATGAGCATCCAAGTTATATTGTTGGTTATTGACCGGAGATGTGTCTCGGTCATGTGTACATAGTTCTCGAACCCATAGGGTCCGCACGCTTAACGTTTGATGACGATTTGTATTATGAGTTATGTTTTTTGGTGACCGAAGATTGTTCGGAGTCCTGGATGAGATCACGGACATGACGGGAGTCTCGAAATGGTCGAGAGGTAAAGGTTTATATATTGGACGATAGTATTCAGACACCGGAATGGTTCCGGAGTGTTTCGGGTATTTATCGAAGTATCAGGAGGTTACTGGAACCCCCCGGGATAAGTAATGGGCCACATGGGCCATAGGGGAGAAACAAGGCATCCCAGAAGGGGGTGGCGCGTGCTCCCCATGGGGAGTCCGAATTGGACAAGGGGAGGGGGCGCGGCCCCCCTTTCCTTCTCCTTCTCCCTCTCCTTTCCCCTTGCCCTCTCCGGTAAAAGGAAGGGGGTCCGAATTGGACTTGGAGTCCTAGTAGGACTCCTCCCCACTTGGGGGCGCACCTACGCCGGCCTCCTCCCCTCTCCTCCTTTATATACGGGGGCAGGGGCACCTCTAGACACATCAGTTGTTTCTTAGCCGTGTGTGGTGCCCCCCTTCACCGTTTACTCCTCCGGTCATATTGTCGTAGTGCTTAGGCGAAGCCCTGCCCAGGTCACATCACCATGACCGTCCCCACGCTGTCGTGCTGACGAAACTCTCCCTCGACACTTTGCTGGATCAAGAGTTCAAGGGACGTCATCGAGCTAAACGTGTGCTGAACTTGGAGGTGTCGTACGTTCGGTACATGATCGGTTGAATCGCGAAGACGTTCGACTACATCAACTGTGTTAATCTAACGCTTCCGCTTTCGGTCTATGAGGGTACGTGGACACACTCTTCCCCTCTCGTTCCTATGCATCTCCTAGATAGATCTTGCGTGATCGTAGGAATTTTTTTGAAATTGCATGCTACGTTCCCCAACAGGATGGTAGGTCGAACAACATGAAGTGGCAGCCGTTCATGTCCACGTTCATGCTGAACAAGATGTGTGAGCTCATCTCTAGTGGAGTTAGGACTAACAAGGGCTTCAAGGATGTGCACTTGAACACCGTTGTGAAGCAGGTGTTCGAGTTCTGTGGGCAGGAGGTGTCCGCCACCCAGGTGTACAACCACCTGAGGAAGTCGAGAGGTCGATGGATCCAAGTGTCCAAGCTCAGAGACCTTAGCGGCGCCTCATGGGATGAGAACACTAGCTCCATAGTTCTTGAGGTAGAGCACTACGCCGGCCATGTCGCGGTTAGCTCACAGCCCTCTTCCTTTTCATACTGTCCACCATTGCCAACTCATAATTGCAACCAACAACACTTATGTTTCATTCTTAGGACCAACCAAGGGACGCTGAGTTCCTCAACACACCCATAAAGAACTACAGCCAGATGCAACACATCTTCTCCTTCGGGCTAGCAACTGGGAAGCATACCATGGGCTCGGGGGAGCCTTTTGGTTCTCCCATGCCAGACTTCCCTGGGACCCTGGAAGTCGAGGTCCTTGATGGCCCTGCCAAGCCCTTTGAGAAGCCCTTCAACAAGCCCTTTGACCCCGTCCATGATAGGAAGAGGAAGAGAGGAGGCCTGATGGAGGAGGAGATCAATGTCTTTTGCAGCATGACTGAGCCGGTGAAGGAGGTGGCAACAGCCATCAGGGAGTGCAAGCCCATCGACGTCCACCCCGACCTGTATGGCGCTGTCATGATCCAGGGTGGCTTCAGCGACGAGGCTCTCATGGCAGCTCTCAGCCACCTGCTTGACAACAAGGCCCAGGGTGTTGGGTTCGCTGCCATGGCAGACGCTCACAGGGTGCTGTGGCTAAGGAGCTGGCTGGGCAAGCACTACTACTAGAGTAGTGCTGCCTATGACCGTGCATGTGAAGGAAATATGCCCTAGAGGCAATAATAAAGTTATTATTTATTTCCTTATTTCATGATAAATGTTTATTATTCATGCTAGAATTGTATTAACCGGAAACATAATACATGTTTGAATACATAGACAAACAGAGTGTCACTAGTACGCCTCTACTTGACTAGCTCCTTGATCAAAGATGGTTATGTTTCCTAGCCATAGACATGAGTTGTCATTTGATTAACGGGATCACATCATTAGGAGAATGATGTGATTGACTTGACCCATTCCGTTAGCTTAGCACACGATCGTTTAGTATTCTGCTATTGCTTTTTTCATGACTTATACATGTTCCTATGACTATGAGATTATGCAACTCCCGTTTACCGGAGGAACACTTTGTGTGCTACCAAACGTCACAACGTAACTGGGTGATTATAAAGGTGCTCTACAGGTGTCTCCGAAGGTACTTGTTGGGTTGGCGTATTTCGAGATTAGGATTTGTCACTCCGATTGTCGGAGAGGTATCTCTGGGCCCACTCAGTAATGCACATCACTATAAGCCTTGCAAGCATTGTAACTAATGAGTTAGTTGCGGGATGATGTATTACGGAACGAGTAAAGAGACTTGCCGGTAACGAGATTGAACTAGGTATTGAGATACCGATGATCGAATCTCGGGCAAGTAACATACCGATGACAAAGGGAACAACGTATGTTGTTATGCGGTTTGACCGATAAAGATCTTCGTAGAATATGTGGGAGCCAAATATGAGCATCCAGGTTCCGCTATTGGTTATTGACCGGAGACGTGTCTCGGTCATGTCTACATTGTTCTCGAACCCGTAGGGTCCGCACGCTTAAAGTTCGATGACGGTTATATTATGAGTTTATGTGTTTTGATGTACCTAAGGTAGTTTGGAGTCCCGAATGAGATCGGGGACATGACGAGGAGTCTCAAAATGGTCGAGACGTAAAGATCAATATATTGGACGACTATATTTGGACATCGAAAAGGTTCCGAGTGATTCGGGTATTTTTCGGAGTACCGGAGAGTTACGGGAATTCGCCGAGGAGTATATGGGCCTTATTGGGCTTTAGGGGAAAGAGAGAGGAGAGGCTGGGCGCCCCCTCCCCCCCAAGGCCTAGTCCGAATTGGACTAGGGGGAGGGGCTGCGCCCCCTCCTTCCTTCTCTTCTCTCTCCCCTTTCCTTGACTTCTACTCCTACTACTTGGAAGGGGGGAATCCTACTCCCGGTGGGAGTAGGACCCCTCCTAGGGCGCGCCATAGAGAGGGCCGGCCCTCCCCCTCCTCCACTCCTTTATATACGGGGAGGGGGGCACCCCTTGGAGACACAACAATTGATCATTGATCTTTTAGCCGTGTGCGGTGCCCCCCTCCACCATAGTCCACCTCGATAATATCATAGCGGTGCTTAGGCGAAGCCCTGCGTCGGTAGAACATCATCATCGTCACCACGCCGTTGTGCTGACGAAACTCTCCCTCAACACTCGGCTGGATCGGAGTTCGAGGGACGTCATCGGGCTGAACGTGTGCTGAACTTGGAGGTGTCGTGCGTTCGGTACTTGATCGGTCGGATCGTGAAGACGTACGACTACATCAACGGCGTTGTGCTAACGCTTCCGCTTTCGGTCTACGAGGGTACGTGGACACACTCTCCCCTCGCGTTGCTATGCATCACCATGATCTTGCGTGTGCGTAGGAATTTTTTTGAAATTACTACGTTCCCCAACAGTGGCATCCGAGCCAGGTTTTATGCGTAGATGTTATATGCACGAGTAGAACACAAGTGAGTTGTGGACGATACAAGTCATACTGCTTACCAACATGTCATACTTTGGTTCGGCGGTATTGTTGGATGAAGCGGCCCGGACCGACATTACGCGTACGCTTACGCGAGACTGGTTCTACCGACGTGCTTTGCACACAGGTGGCTGACGGGTGTCAGTTTCTCCAACTTTAGTTGAACCGAGTGTGGCTACGCCCGGTCCTTGAGAAGGTTAAAACAGCACCAACTTGACAAACTATCGTTGTGGTTTTGATGCGTAGGTAAGAACGGTTCTTTCTAAGCCCATAGCAGCCACGTAAAATTTGCAACAACAAAGTAGAGGACGTCTAACTTGTTTTTACAGGGCATGTTGTGATGTGATATGGTCAAGGCATGATGCTAAATTTTATTTTATGAGATGATCAGGTTTTGCAACCGAGTTATCGGCAACTGGTAGGAGCCATATGGTTGTCGCTTTATTGTATGCAATGCAATCGCCCTGTAATGCTTTACTTTATCACTAAGCGGTAGCGATAGTCGTAGAAGCATAAGATTGGCGAGACGACAACGATTCTACGATGGAGATCAAGGTGTCGCGCCGGTGACGATGGTGATCATGACGGTGCTTCGGAGATGGAGATCACAAGCACAAGATGATGATGGCCATATCATATCACTTATATTGATTGCATGTGATGTTTATATTTTTATGCATCTTATCTTGCTTTGATTGACGGTAGCATTTTAAGATGATCTCACATGAAATTATCAAAGTATAAGTGTTCTCCCTGAGTATGCACCGTTGCGAAAGTTCTTCGTGCTGAGACACCACGTGATGATCGGGTGTGATAGGCTCTACGTTCAAATACAACGGGTGCAAAACAGTTGCACACGCGGAATACTCAGGTTAAACTTGACGAGCCTAGCATATAACAGATATGGCCTCGGAACAGGGAGACCGAAAGGTCGAGCGTGAATCATATAGTAGATATGATCAACATAGTGATGTTCACCATTGAAACTACTCCATCTCACGTGATGATCGAACATGGTTTAGTTGATTTGGATCACGTGATCACTTAGAGGATTAGAGAGATGTCTATCTAAGCGGGAGTTCTTAAGTAATATGATTAATTGAACTTAAATTTATCATGAACTTAGTCTTGGTAGTATTAGCATATCTATGTTGTAGATCAATAGCTCGCGTTGTTGCTTCCCTATGTTTTATATATGTTCCTAGAGAAAACTAAGTTGAAAGATGTTAGTAGCAATGATGCGGATTGGATCCGTGATCTGAAGTTTATCCTCATTGCTGCACAGAAGAATTATGTCCTTGATGCACCGCTAGGTGATAGACCTATTGCAGCAGCAGATGCAGACGTTATGAACGTTTGGCTAGCTCAATATGATGACTACTTGATAGTTTAGTGCACCATGCTTAACGGCTTAGAATCGGTACTTCAAAGACGTTTTGAACGTCATGGACCATATGAGATGTTCCAGGAGTTGAAGTCAATATTTCAAGCAAATACCCGAGTTGAGAGATATGAAGTCTCCAACAAGTTCTATAGCTAAAAGATGGAGGAGAATAGCTCAAGCAGTGAGCATGTGCTCAGATTGTCTTGGTACTACAATCGCTTGAATCAAGTGGGAGTTAATCTTCCAGATAAAATAGTGATTGACAGAATTCTCTAGTCACCATCACCAAGTTAGTAAAACTTCGTGATGAGCTATAATATGCAAGGGATGACGAAAGTAATTCCCAAGCTCTTTGTGATGCTAAAATCACATGGCGATGTGACCTAGATTATTGACTCTAGTGCAAGTGGGAGACTGAAGGAAATATGCCCTAGAGGCAATAATAAAGTTATTATTTATTTCCTTATTTCATGATAAATGTTTATTATTCATGCTAGAATTGTATTTACCGGAAACATAATACTTGTGTGAATACATAGACAAACAGAGTGTCACTAGTATGCCTCTACTTGACTAGCTCGTTGATCAAAGATGGTTATGTTTCCTAGCCATAGACATGAGTTGTCATTTGATTAATGGGATCACATCATTAGGAGAATGATGTGATTGACTTGACCCATTCCGTTAGCTTAGCACACGATCGTTTAGTATTCTGCTATTGCTTTTTTCATGACTTATACATGTTCCTATGACTATGAGATTATGCAACTCCCGTTTACCGGAGGAACACTTTGTGTGCTACCAAACGTCACAACGTAACTGGGTGATTATAAAGGTGCTCTACAGGTGTCTCCGAAGGTACTTGTTGGGTTGGCGTATTTCGAGATTAGGATTTGTCACTCCGATTGTCGAAGAGGTATCTCTGGGCTCACTCAGTAATGCACATCACTATAAGCCTTGCAAGCATTGTAACTAATGAGTTAGTTGCGGGATGATGTATTACGGAACGAGTAAAGAGACTTGCCGGTAACGATATTGAACTAGGTATTGAGATACCGACGATCGAATCTCGGGCAAGTAACATACCGATGACAAAGGGAACAACGTATGTTATTATCGGTTTGACCGAGAAAGATCTTCGTAGAATATGTGGGAGCCAATATGAGCATCCAGGTTCCGCTATTGGTTATTGACCGGATACGTGTCTCGGTCATGTCTACATTGTTCTCGAACCCGTAGGGTCCGCACGCTTAAAGTCCGATGACGGTTATATTATGAGTTTATGTGTTTTGATGTACCGAAGGTAGTTTGGAGTCCCGGATGAGATCGGGGACATGACGAGGAGTCTCGAAATGGTCGAGACGTAAAGATCGATATATTGGACGACTATATTCGGACATCGAAAAGGTTCCGAGTGATTCAGGTATTTTTCGGAGTATCGGAGAGTTACGGGAATTCGCCGGGGAGTATATGGGCCTTATTGGGCTTTAGGGGAAAGAGAGAGGAGAGCCTGGGTGCCCCCCCCAAGGCCTAGTCCGAATTGGACTAGGGGGAGGGGCTGCGCCCCCTCCTTCCTTCTCTTCTCTCTCCCCTTTCCTTGACTTCTACTACTACTACTTGGAAGGGGGGAATCCTACTCCTGGTGGGAGTAGGACTCCTCCTAGGGCGCGCCATAGAGAGGGCCGGCCCTCCCCCTCCTCCACTCCTTTATATACGGGGAGGGGGGCACCCCTTGGAGACACAACAATTGATCATTGATCTTTTAGCCGTGTGTGGTGCCCCCCTCCACCATAGTCCACCTCGATAATATTGTAGCAGTGCTTAGGCGAAGCCCTGCGTCGGTAGAACATCATCATCGTCACCACGCCGTCGTGCTGACGAAACTCTCCCTCAACACTCGGCTGGATCGGAGTTCGAGGGACGTCATCGGGCTGAACGTGTGCTGAACTCGGAGGTGTCGTGTGTTCGGTACTTGATCGGTCGGATCGTGAAGACGTACGACTACATCAACCGCGTTGTGCTAACGCTTCCGCTTTCGGTCTACGAGGGTACGTGGACACACTCTCCCCTCTCGTTGCTATGCATCACCATGATCTTGCGTGTGTGTAGGATTTTTTTTTTGAAATTACTACGTTCCCCAACAGCAGGATCCCCGACAGCGATGGCGGTGGGGACGACGACGACGTACATTTTGTGTAGCTAGGGCTGGAAAACTATTTGATGGTATGTATATTTTGGTGACGTGGTACATACTAACCCCTCACGATGATGGTGAACTTGCAGTGGCAGGACGACACCCTTTTTTGGATGTGGTGGTAGGATAACACCATGGTAGTGCTAGGTAGAACTTGCTATGTCGTATGATCATGCATGATTTACTTCTTCTCTTCTGCTCCATTGTTGTTTGTGTGCTACTTTGCTTGCTACTTGTGTGCTCCATTGATTTGCTGCTTCAGTTCTTGCTCTTGTGCATTGCTAGGGCAAGTGGTATGTGTTCATCGGTAAGGCTCCAGGGGTTTATAGTTCATGGGAAGAAGCCAGTGCACAAGTGGCATCGTATAGCAACAGTAGAGGGTTCAAGACTAGGCAGGCAGCAGAACATGCCTACTCGGACTGGGTGCGAAAGCACGAAGGCAGCAGTGTTGACAGTGGCAAGGTTGGAGGTGTCAAAGTGGAAGGTGCTAAGGTGGATCGTCAGTTTGGGCTGAAGCTGAAGAAGTTCATCATCTTCGCCCAGTTCATCACCATTGTTGTGATGTGGCGTTGGTGTGCTAGGTATGATCATTGTGGGTAAGATCAACAACTAGGGTACAAGGTAAGCACACCATGTACGTCGTATGCAACCAAACGCCGTGTTCATGTGCCGCTTGGGCCAATGCAGGCAACCAAACAAAGTGCACTTGCGTATTACCTAATGCAGGGACCCCAGATGCAGGCAACCAAACAACTTGCAGATGACGCATTTGGGGCTATTTTTCTCAACCAGTCTGGGTTGAGATGTGTATGCAATGCAGCTACTGTTCACAACTTGAACCAAACATGCCCTACCTCTATCTGGGTTTGCAAGTAGGCGCGTATCTTTACGGCATCTCCAAGCAACTCTTAAATTGTTCCCGCATCCGTCCGCAAACTAGGGGGGCTATCCGCGGACATAGATGCGGTAGGCCACAATCCAACGCTATCCACATATATTTCAAACACTTTTTCAGCAAATCAGATGAAAGTCATGCAAACACGGTGGATTTCATATAAACCAAATGAATTAATTACAGTTTGGACATATTTTAACTAAAATAGATAAAACTATATGCACATCCGGCCGCGCAGAGCTCCAATCCCACAACACGGGTACACTACACTAGTCTACGGCCGATCGTGACGGATCCCATTGTCTTTCCCATGTCCGGGAGCCTGCTCGCCGGACTGCTATGAGCCTCGGAGGTATATTCTTCTCCTGTATCTTTCCTATGTTCGACTGCACCGCTCATGGGAGTGGCAAAGGGGATGCTTTAGCCAGACGGGATTGGGAGCTCCTCATTCGTGAAGCCCAGGCGGGGGTCAACGTTGGTCTGCGCTGAACCAGGTAAGACACCGGTTGTGTACGCCGGCGTCGCCTCGGCGGTGGCCTTCATGGGACCCACATGGCGGCGGCCTTCCGTGTTCTACTCAATGATGATGGCGAGCGGGGACGTGTTGGACGTCGTGTCGCCGACCTCCACCGGCAGGGCACGGTCACGGACACGTTGACGGCGGATGGCGCGAGCAGCAGAAGCAACATGGGAGGAGCAGTGCGACACGGCGGCGTCCATGGTAGGCACGATGCATGTGGCGTCGTGGTCCACCGCTTGCCGGCCTGGAGGAACACGCCTCTTCGAAGAGCGGCGCAGTCCTGACTGCCACATAATCCACAGTAACTGGAGGTTGTCATATGTCTATGGGTTCTAACATCCTCTATTGGAATGGAATGTTTGGCCACTCGCCGCATGAACTTCCGAATTTTTGCCAGGACTTGAATATTCCAGAGCAACTTCCACGCTTTCTCCTTCATACATGTACTGGATGACCCGCAGTCCTTTCAAGCCATGCCTCACGCCTTTGTTTAGTTGACACAAGCATCCTATATGCAGATTTTACAGAGAAGACTCTACTCCTTTCAAAATTCTAGCTCCAGAAGTCATCCATATTTCTCGTGCACAGCGGTATTCCTAAGATAACAGGAACATCCATGATCATAAGAACTTCCATGCGTTGTTTGTTCCATGCAGCCGCCGGTGTGTCGATGAGTTCGGACACCAAGGTCGGCAAATCAGAGACCAAGCATCCATAAGGTCTCAACATCTCATTACGCGGAAGCCAATTATCTTCCCATATGTCTGTAGTTGCCCCATTGCCAATGTGTTTGATCAACCCTTGCTTCAGTACATCTCTCCCTTCCACAATTGCTCTCCAAATCTAGCTTGGATGATTGCCAAGGGTTGCATGCAATATAGATGAATTTGGAAAATAAATACTCCTTAGCACACGGGCACTCAATGACTCTGGCTGCTGCAGTAGACGCCACGCTTGCCTTGCAAGCAAAGACAAGTTAAAATTTTCAAAATCTTTAAATCCAAGTCCACGCATACCTTTCGGTTGTGTCATTACTTTCTACGATACCCAATGTGGTTTATGGTGTCCACCAAAACTTCCTTATCAACATGTTAAGGTGCCCACAAAGCCCTCTTGGTAATTTGAAACATGACATAGAATACCCTATAATGGCATGGGCTACCGCTTTAATCAGAACTTCTTTCCCTGCCGAGAATAAAGCCTTCTCTCTCCTGCTCCAGAAACGGTCCTTCAAGTATTTAAAGGCACCATTTTTCAGTGATCCTATGTCAGAAGACATACACAAATATTTCTCATTTAGAGTCCTATTAGGGACATTTAACAGGCCTTTTATTTCACCCCTAACCGCATCTGGAGCACCCTTACTGAAGAAAATAGAAAACTTGTCATAATTGATACGCTGCCCTATATCCTGACAGTAGATATTCAACACTTGGTTCACCTCAGTAGCACTCACACCATTTACCTTGAAAAACAACATGCTATCATCTACAAATAATAAATGGCTTACCGGTGGCACCGACGGTGCCACTTGCAGATCATGGAGATTTGATGACTCACTTCTAGATTTTAGGAACCACGAAATGCCCTCTACCACAATCAAGAACAAATATGGGGATATTGGGTCCCCTTGTCGAATACCACATGAAGGTTTGAATTCCTCCAGTTTCTTACCATTGAACAACACTAAATTTTTTGCTGACCTAGGAGCATCTACAGTCGGACCTCTCAAACCCGCCTCATACGCCCGGGCGGGCTGCCCGGTCACTGCCGGGTCACGTTTTCGACCCCGACGGACGCCGAAAACAGGCCTCAAACGCCCGGGCTGACCGGCACCCCCCATATCCAGCCCAAATATGGGGCGGATATGGGGGCGCCTGGGCACACCCGCCATGTCGGAGCCGGCCCATGCTTGCCCACCCGACCCCACATATATTTGTCCCCGTCCGCTCGTCGGAGCAAACCCTAGCCACTTCACTCCACTCCCCTTGAGCTCATCTCCGGTGAGTTCCGGCTGTCTCCGGCATGGCAGGTGGCGGATCGGACTCCGACCACTCCGGATCCGTCGACTGGGGTGTCATCCCGTGTGGATTGGAGGAGGCAATGGCAGTCCGGCGCTCCCCGGAGGACAACGCCCGGCCAACGGACAGATCCGTCCGCCTCGACTCCATAGCGTCGGCTCACCGGGCGCTCGGGTCTGTGGTGCTGGATCCTCGCGGTCCCAGCCGGAACACCTCTCCTTTCCCATCACCGGTCGGGCAGAGTATGAGTCCCACCGGGACCGGGCGTCCCGCCGTGGGAAGGAGAGGATAAGGGCCGCCGAGGCCCGTATCGAGGCGAAAATGGTGGAGGCGCGGGCGGCCGCAGAGGAGGAAGCCATCCACGCCCGCATTGTGAAGAAACGGCAGCGGAGGAACACGCGCGCCCTCGCCCGAGAGCAGAATCGAGTGGTCTGTGCCATGGCCGGATTGCCACCGAAGAAGAAGGAAGACAGCTACGGCGAGGACAACTCCGACGACGAGCAGATCCGGCTCGATCCGTACTGCGCTTGACCAGTACTTCCGCGAGAAGGACGGCAAGGGCGCCGGGAAGGGCAAGGGCCGCCGTGGATGAACTCCACCATAGCCAAACATGCCAAATTTTGGTGGTTCAATGGCATGTAGTTTAGTAGTGATGAAGTAGCCGGACGACGTGCGTGCATCAACGTAGTTGCATGAGTTTGTATGGATAAGAGATACGGTAATTGAGGTGTCCGGATGTGGACGCCGTTATTTGAGGGATGACTGGTCAGTGCCCGCGGATGCGCCCGGACGCGTCCGCGGATGTTTGAGGGCCAGATTTGCCAAGTCCAGCTGTAGATGCTCTAACCAAGCCCATAACTATGTCCACCCACCTCTTAGTAAAGCTTAGCTTGAGCATAATAGCTCGCAGGAGGGCCACTCCAACTTATCATTCAGTATATGATTCTTGAAGTCGGAAATGCATTGCAGCTCTCATGTGCCATACACCCCTATATGAGTATGGCATTAAAAAAATAGCAGAAAATAAAAATAAAAACTGATATTTTAGGATATCAAACCTGGGTGCCCGTTGTACACCCGCATTCACTTTCGTGAGGAATAGGTGCATGTGGTATCCGTGACGAAGGAAATACGATCCGACATACGATCCATCCAAAATTTTCCCTATACATAGGTTTTTTTTAAAGAATACGTGGTATTTAGGAACGGAGGGAGTAGTAGTTTTATACTCCCTCCGTTCCTAAATATAAGTCTTTGTAGAGATTACACTATGAACCACATACGGATGTATATAGATGCATTTTAAGTGTAGATTCATCCGTTTTGCTCCGTATGCAGTCCATCTAGTGGAATCTCTACAAAGACTTATATTTAGGAACTGAGGGAGTATAATTCGGTATACTGTTTTTTTTTAATCAGTATACTGTACCCTTATGTTATGGAATATGTACATGAAAGCGATCACTGATGTCGGGATGAAAGAAAGAAATAAATAAACAAATAAATAACCTCGTACAGGAAATGCGCACAGCAGGCTTCACCGCGTTCTTTCACCCTACGTACTCTAGCTCTAGCGCGATCATGGCCTGCGACTTCCAATGCTTGGCCTTCTCGAACCCATTGATGAAGTACTCAAAGTCGTTGACGGTGGCGTCGATCTCCTCCTCGGTGTTCATCACGAATGGGCCCAGCTGCGCCACGGGCTCCCCGATGGGCTCGCCGGCGACGAGCACGAACCGGAGCGGCTTGTCCGACCTGTTCCAAACCTCCACGCCGTCGCCGCCCTGCCCGAGCAGCAGCAGGTGGTGCGCCCCCGCCGGCTGGTCCGCCGTCGGCCCGAACACGCCCTCGCCCTCGAGCACGTACACGAACGCGTTCCACGAGGCCGGCACCGGCTGCCGCACGGGCGCGGTGGCGTGCGGGCGCACCGTGAAGTCGAGGTACATGGTCGGCGTCCGCGTGCGCACCGGCGACCGGGCGCCCATGGCCTCCCCCGCGATGACGCGCACCGTCACGTCGCCGTCCGCCGACGTCGTGGACGCGATGTCCTTGCTCTGGAACTCCTGGTACCCCGGCTCGACCCTGGATCGAGCGCACGTGTTAGTCATGGAGGCGCACATGACGCGGTCAGACGGCTCGCGTGACGTCGCGGGAGAGAGGACGGTGAAGTTAATAAATGCTCACATTTTGTTCTTGGAGGCGAGGTTGACCCAGAGCTGGAGGCCCTTGGAGGTGCCGGGGCCGGCGGGCATCTCGGAGTGCACGATGCCGCGGCCGGCCGTCATCCACTGCACGTCGCCGGCCTTGATCGTGCCACGGTGGCCCTCGAAGTCCTCGTGCGTCACCGCTCCCTGCAGCCAGCCAGCCAGAGGAAAGGGTCGTCAGGTCAGAGCGGTTAGCCAACAAATCTACTACTGTATGCGCGCCATCGTTGTCCCGTGAACATTCCTACCAGTACTTAATTTCACACGGCTTCTTCAGTTATCTTTGGACAAAGATTTCGTTCTCATTGCACAAAAGCACAGGGGGTGGTTGGCGTACTAGGGAGAGATCGATGCCAGGCTACCGAAAGCAGGACCCGCGTTCAGATGGCTTCTTCGAGTGAAGGGCAAGAAAAGTTGCAATTAAGTTTGACAAATGAAACGCGCTTGTTCCCCGTTGCATGTTTGGTTGTCCAAGCTGCCACCGCCGTTACAGCTCAATTGGAAGTATTGCCAATGTATTTTGGTGTGGATATTCTGGACTTTGATGCTGCTAGCTAGGTTTATTTGGCAGTTTTCTAGTGCTACTAGCTAGCACATCAAGAACAAAGTGCGCGCGATCGACAGCAACGGAAATGCATGCGTACCTCGAGCATGTAGGTGACGGTCTCGAAGCCTCGGTGCGGATGGTCGGGGAACCCAGACGGCGCAGAAGCTGCATGCACCAAATTCGGGCAAGGAATGAATCCATTAACGACGATTCCAAACGAAAATCCGAAGCAAACGAAGGGAAGAGCACCCTGCGGCGGGACTCACCTGAGAACTCGTCCAGGACGAGGAACGGGTCGAAGTACCTCAGCTCGAACCTGCCGATGCTGCGGCGGACGACGGCGCCGGCGCCCTCGTGCTGCGGCCGCGCCAGGAACCGCCTCGCCACCTGCCGGGGCTTCTTCACCTCCATTGTCGACATAGCTAGATACCACCAGGCAAGGCAGAGGCAGGCCAATGGATCGATGTATGTGTATGGAGCTGTGGATATGGAAGTACTACGACGGCTTCGTCGCGGGTCTCTTATATAGGGCGCCACGGCCGGGGTGCGAAATCGCCTTGATTCCGTTGCCTCCTCCGGGTACGGGGGTCGAAGGAGAGCGACAGTTCCTCCCTCATATCTCTCTCTAAGGTGTGGCGAATCGCCCAGCTAGTTTCTTGACCTTTTCTATCTTAATCTTCTTAATAGAGAGAGTCCGTCCCGAGGCGCATCGCTCCAAAAAGTCATGTGTTCGACAGCTCGATGTCGCCGTCGCCGTCCGCCGGTCACGCTGACGCCACGCGCACGCACGCCTTTCCCTCCGCCGCTCCGCGAGCTGCGTGCGTCTGCCTTGTGCCAGCGTCGCGTCAGCACCGTGGTTTACCGGCCGTCGCGGGTTTTGATCTTGATAACTGTCCTGTCACCTCGCTGTTACTAAGGCCTTTGGAATTACCGGATGGTCAAAAGTTAAAAATGTTGCCTTGACGTGGAAACCAACGGCCGTGCGTGTCGTGGCGTCGCCATGGTTTTTGTTCTTCAAAGCCACGGCTCCATGATTATCCTCAGCTGGCTCATCCACGGCTCTTGAGTGACGGCAGATATTTTCTGAGGAACTTGGTGAGATTCCAGTTTTTACCAGTATAACATTTTTTTCACACAAAACCACAACTTCTGTCCTAATGATTCACATAACATCTGAAACCACAAATTTGATTGCTAAACTAACTGGCTGGGCCACTTGTCAGGCTAGAAAAAGCCACCACGTTAACCCTCCGCCTCGGGGCTAAGACTTCCGTGTCACGACTAGCAAAAAAAAACCACAATTTAAAACGTGGTAAAACGCACCGAACGCTATCATTGACAGTGGCAAAAAATACTGACGACAAATACTAATTCCTTCGACGTCTCCAACTATCCGACTCATCCATCGGGCTGAGTCGGCAAAAAAAAAAGTGTCACGCGAGCACGTTGACTTGGTCTTCCTCTTTCTCCTTCCTCACTTATTCCTCGATCCTTCACCCCCACACGAACAGCCGTACAAGATCCGACACCCCCGACAGCCTCCTTCCTCCCTCTTGCCTACACCCCCGCCGCCCCCACCTCCATACACGGTGTCATTCCTCCTTCGCCGGCCACGTCGCCCCGTCCCTCCACCACCGGCAGAGCTCCAGTTGCCCGGTCGTCTCCCCACATTCCCACCAGCGAGATCCCGGGTCTAGTGGTCGGATCCGCATCACCAACTGCCAAAGGTGGGGAGGTTGCGCCCTCTTCCTCGACCCCTCCAGGTCTCTAGCATACTCCGTGTGATGCCCCCCCCCCCTCCCCAATCCACGCTGACGGTGAGCTAGAATGTGGAGGAGGAGGGGAACTGGAGAAGAACTTGCACCTCGCGGCTTGCCATGGTCAGCGTCCTCCTGTCAGCGTGAGGTCCGGAGGAGCGAGGAGGTGCGAGCTTCACGGCGGAGTTCCTGCTTGACGCCGCTAGCCATTGAGAAAGAAAAGGAGGGATTTTCCCTGGATTGGTCCCACATGCCCTCATGGCACTTTTTTTTGGCCAACTCGGCCCAATGGACGGGTCGAATAGTTAGAGACCTCATCAAAGCAATTACTATTTATCAAGAGTCAACGATAGCGTTCGATGCATTTTATCACATTTTCAATTGTGGTCATTTTTTACTAGTCATGACATGATTGTGCTGGTTTTATGCATTTTAGTCCTTTGAAGTATTTGTAATTTTCTAGAATTTTTTAGATTTTGCATAAAAACCTTGCATTCGGTTCATAACTGGGTCAAGTAATGACGTAAAACTTAAAGAGATTGGTTTTCTCAAGTAGCTCGCTCGAACGTGCTGAAAATTCTGTAGAGGGTAGTGGACATTTACAAGTTTTTGGATATTTTTTAGAAACTCCAATTATTTTTATCTCCTAAGCTATCTTCAAATTTTACATAAATACTTTGTGGTCTTTCCCCTTTTCTTTTACAGTTATTTTCGACGTGCTTGTATTGATGCCCAATCAGACTTTTATTTTTATTTTTATTACGACACTTGAACTGGTTCTACCGACATGGTGATTGTATTGTTTATAAAGCGGGACAAAAGCGAGATTCAGAGTTTGAACAGAATACCCCACAAGGACGATTCTCTCAAACTTCTCTTCCAAATGTGAGCTGAAACTTTTCAAGCAAAATCAATGGAGTATTTATGATTTCCAGCGTTCGTTTTTCAGAATTTTTTGAAACTCCTAATTTAAGTAAAATTTGAAGTGGGAGCGCATAACCCAATTGCCCCTCCATGGCCTGGCAGATGGGTCCAACTAGTCATTTAAACTAACATGCATTTCTATGTGAATCCAATATGCTTAAGAGAGTCATTCTGCTAACTTTTTTATCCCAACATGCAAGCATGCCCCCTCATCATACAATTATGAATGAAACAAGGCTCACGTCAACGTGCAATTATGCTTGGAAAACACCCACCACAACATTCAACCACGTATGAGAAAATATTTTCTAATTCTACTTGTATTTAATAAATACTCCCTCTGTTCCCAAATGTAAGTCTTTTTAGAGATTTCAACAAGGGACTATATACGAAGCAAAATAAATGAATCTACACTCTAACATATGTCTATATACAATAGTATGTTGTAGTCCATTTGAAATCTCTAAAAAAGACTATTGAGCGTACGTTGTCCACTGCATATGTATAGGACTTGGGTCTACATTTATACCGTTGTATCTCTCTCCCGTATATTTGTACATCTTGGAAGACAGGTAGAGGCCGGTCCATCCTATACCTATATATGTGCACCATGCACACGGTCAATGATTATCGATACGTGCAATCTCATTCTTCCTAACTAACATGGTATCAGTTTAGCACGCCGATCCTCTTCCTCCCTTCCGCACCAGCCCGCCGCCGCCGTGTCCTCTTCCCCCCGCAGCCGCCGCACTTCGCCTGCCGCTGCTGCCTACCCTCCTCCCGCGCCACTAAACCCTAACCCTACCCGAACCCACAACCCCACCCCACACCGCCGCTAGCCAAACCCACCCGAGCCGCCGCCGCATTCCCTCCGCCGCCGCAGCTCCATGGCTTCTCCCCACTCCAGCAACTCAAACCCGTTCGCCAGACCTGAGCCCGACGCCACCGCCGTTCGCGATCTCGACATCCACACCCGTGTCCCCATCAAGCTCGACCAATCCAACTTCTCGTACTACGCCGGGAAGACCTACTTCAACCTTGTCTTCTGCGAGTACCATCTCCTCGAGCACATCGACGGGTCTGTTGATGGCGACATCATGGCGGGCGATCCGGACAGGGCGGCCATTGAGGCCTCTCTCATCCGTTGGTTCTACCTCACCGTCTCGCCGGACATCTTCCACACAGTCGTCTCGGAGAACGACGACGCGTGTGCCGTATGGACCAAGATCAACGCCCTCTTCACCGACAATAAACTCCAACGTCTTGTGTTTTTGCAGTAGGAATTTTTCGGGTGCCATCAAGATGACTCCTTCATCAATGACTACTGCATGCGCCTCAAGCGGCTCGCTGACGAGCTCCGTGACATCGGCGCCAAGGTGTCCGACAACCTCATGCTGAGCACCCTCACCGCCGGCCTCAATGAGGATTTCGGCAACGCGGCCTCGAACCTCACCCTGCTGCCGAAACCGACTTTTCACTCCGTCGTCGCGTATTTACGCTTGGAGGAACGCCGGATGAAGAAAGTCAAGGCTTGCGTCCACCACACCGCCCTCGCCGCCGGGACTTCTCGCGGGGCGCCTCCATTGGCCCCGCCTCACCCGCGCCCGCACACGCCACCGGGGTACTTCCCCCTCCCGTCGGCCCCGCCCGCGCCACCCGCCCCATCGCATCAGCCGCAGTAGCAGGGCGGTGGCCGCCGCAACCGGCGCCGCGGAGGCGGCCGCTCCGGGCCACCACAGCAGCAGTAGCAGTCGGGGTACGGGGGGCTCCACGTCATCACCAACCCTCCCAGCCCTGGTCGATCGGCGCCAATCCATGGACCGGAGTGGTCCATGCGTACCACATGCCGGTGCCGCGCGCATCCTCGGTCTGCACCCGGCCGGCCCCCAGGCGCACTTCACCGCTGCCCCGTACCAGGCGGGTGGCGCCGGCTACCAGGCGAGTGGAGGCGGCTACCCGCGGCGCTTGCTCCTCCGGTCGGTTACCCGCAGCCGGGCAGCTACGTACCGCCCCCCGCCGATCCAGCCCGGGGCCTTCCACCGGCCCCGTGGGACCCTGCACTCCTCGCCGCGCTGCACTCGGCGCCGTCTCCCTCCAACTACGGAGGTAGCGGTGATTGGTACATGGACACAGGGGCTACCGCCCACATGACGTCGCACCCCGGTAACCTTGCTTCCTCTTTTCCGGTCACCACCTCGAACCGCATCACCTTCGGTGACGGTTCCTCCGTACCCATTACTCATTTTGGTCATAGTGTCTTTCCGTCTAAGTCTATGCCTATTAACATGTCTAATGTTCTTGTCTCACCTAACCTCGTTAAAAATCTTGTCTCCGTTCGTCGTCTTGCACGTGACAATCCTCTCACTATTGAATTTGATGGTCTTGGTTTCTCTGTGAAGGACGCCCGTACACGGATGGTACTCCACCGATGTGACAGCCCAGATGACTTGTACCCGGTGCACTCCGCCTCCACTGCCACCGCCACCGCCACCTCTCCGGTTGCCCTCTCCGCTGGTGTCGACCTTTGGCATGCATGCTTGGGTCACCCCAACTCCACCGTCCTTCGTCAGATTCTCAAGAGTTTTTCATTTTCATGTAATAAATTCGACGAGCACACTTGTCATGCTTGCCGTCTCGGGAAACATGTTCGTCGACCCTTTAGCGAGTCAAACACTATTTCTACCTTTCCGTTTCAGTTAATTCATAGTGATGTATGGACATCTCTCATTGCGAGCAACACGGGCTTCTTAAATTATCTTGTTTTACTTGATGATTTCTCTCATTTTGCGTGGACGTTTCCACTCCATCGCAAATCCGATGTCCTCGCCACCCTCACGGCCTTTTACTCCTACATCACCACAAGTTCGGGCATCCTATTCTCGCCCTACAGACTGACAACGGAAAAGAGTTTGACAACGCTGCCACTCGCCACCTTCTCGCGTCTCACGGCACCACCTTTCATCTCACGTGCCCCTACACATCCCAGCAGAACGGTCGCGTCGAGTGGATCCTCCGCACTCTTAACGACTGTGTCTGCATGTTGTTGTTCCACTCCAACATGCCCCCTCGGTTTTGGCCCGATGCTCTCGCCACTGCCACTCTCCTAGTCAACATTAGGCCATGTTGTCCCCACTGGAACTACACTCCGCACCAACTTGTCTTTGTTTCTCCTCCATCCTACGATGGTCTCCGCATCTTCGGTTGTCTGTGTTACCCTAGCACCGCCTCCACTACACCACACAAACTCGCCCTTCGCTCCGTAGCGTGTATCTTCCTAGGATATCCCCCTAACACCAAAGGTTACCGGTGCTACGACCCCGTCTCCCACCGTGTGTACACCTCTCGACACATGTACTTTGATGAGCGGGTATTTCCTTTTCACCAGGTACCGCCTTCTGTAGAGGATTCGACGCCTTTTGACGGTGTCCCGACGCGTGCCCGCAAAGCCCCTTCAGGCATGGCTGCTTCGGACGCGGCCTGGTGCAACCCCCGGCCCGGCCCCATGTGGCCCCGGCGCGGCTACTTGCGGCCCCTCCCGGCGTGGCCTCGGCGCGCCCTCCCGCGGCGGATCCCCAGGCTGCGGGCCCCTCTGCCTCATCCCCAGCTGCGGGCCCCTAGGCCTCGGTCCCGGCGTGGCCCCCCGCGGCTTTGGGTGGCCTTTCGGCTCCCACCCCAACAGGTGCTGCGGCCTGCGCCGCCCCGGCTGGCCCCGCTGCTCCGGCCGGCGCCGGCCCCGCTGCGATGCCGGGAGCGACGGACTCTTCGCCATCCTCGTCCGTTGCTCCTGCTGCAGCCGACCCGTCTCCTGCTGGCATGATGACGCGGTCTTGCACCGGTATCCATCAGCCCAGCACGTGCTACGCCGCTGATGAGCATGCGTGCGCGGTGTCGACATCGTCCTCTCCACCGTCGCCCATCCCCTCGTCCGCACGCGCCTCCCTTCGTGATCCACATTGGCTCGTCGCGATGCGCGAGGAGTTTGATGCATTGCAGCACAACCGCACGTGGCATCTTGTTCCGCGACCCCCTCAGGCCAACGTCATCAGTGGCAAATGGGTGTTTCGTCACAAGACCAACCCTGACGGTTCTCTCGAGCGCTATAAGGCTCGCTGGGTGGTGCGCGGCTTTCGCCAGCGCGCCGGCGTGGACTTTACCGACACCTTCACCCCAGTCGTTAAACCAGGCACGATTCGCACGGTGCTTCAGCTGGCGGTCTCCCGTGCCTGGCCCGTGCATCATTTGGACGTTTCCAACGCATTTCTGCACGGCCACCTCACGGAACGGGTCTTCTGTGAGCAGCCGACTGGCTTCGTCGACGCTGAGCATCCCGACCACGTCTGCTTGCTCTCTCGGTCTCTTTACGGACTGAAGCAGGCCCCCCGGGCGTGGTACCATCGTATGGCTGGGTTCTTGCAGCAGCTTGGGTTTCACACGACCCACTCCGACGCCTCTCTCTTCGTCTACCATCAGGGCACTGCTACCGCGTACCTGCTGCTCTATGTGGACGACATCATCCTGACGGCATCCTCGCCTGGGCTTCTTCAGCAGCTCACGGCTCGTCTTCATGATGAGTTTGCCCTCAAGGATCTGGGAGCGCTGCACTACTTCCTTGGCAATGAGGTCGTTCGCCGTGCCGACGGTTTTTTCCGCATCAGCAGAAGTACGATCATGAGCTTCTTGAGCGCGCGGGTATGCTTAATTGCAAGACCACCCCCATGCCTGTTGACACTAAGGCGAAGGTTTCTACTTTGGAGGGTTCCCCTGCGCCGGATGCCGCGTTCTACCGCTCCATCATCGGTGCCTTGCAGTATCCCACCCTCACTCGGCCTGACTTGCAGTATGCAGTCCGGCAGGTGTGCCTACACATGCGCTCCCCGCGTGATTCCCACTGGACTCTGGTGAAGCGTATTCTTCGGTACATACGCGGCACTATGACCCTGGGACTCACTCTGACGGCATCCTCCTCCATCGACATGGTCGCCTACTCCGATGCTGACTGGGCTGGCTGCCCGGACACGCGTCGCTCTATGTCAGGCTATTGTGTCTACCTCGGGCCCTCGCTGATTTCGTGGTCGTCCAAGCGGCAGCCCACGGTCTCTCGCTCGAGTGCCGAGGCGGAGTCTCGGGCAGTGGCTAACGCCGTTGCTGAGTGCTCTTGGCTCCGTCAGCTCCTCCAGGAGTTCCTTTTGGTGGTCCCCAAGGCCACGATCGTCTACTGCGACAACGTCTCCGCCGTCTGTCTCTCTGCCAACCCCGTCCATCATCGCCGTACGAAGCATATTGAGCTCGATATTCACTTCGTTCGCAAGCAGGTGGCTCTTGGGAAGGTTCGTGTTTTGCACGTTCCTACCACTCAGCAGTTTGCCGATGTCATGACTAAGGGACTACCGACCCCAGTCTTTGAGGAGTTTCGGTCGAATCTCTGTGTCTCCGGTGACGCTTCGACTGCGTGGGGATGTTGAGCGTACGTTGTCCACTGCATATGTATAGGACTTGGGTCTGTATTTATACCGTTGTATCTCTATCTCTCCCCCTCGTATATTTGTACATTTTGGGAGACAAGTAGAGGTCGATCCACCTTGTACCTATATATGTGCACCATGCACACGATCAATGATTATCGATTCGTGCAATCTCATTCTTCCTAACTAACAAAGACTTATATTTAGGAGTGGAGGGAGTATATTACGACTATACATAATCAAATATAATAAGTCATGTGTATATCTAATTTTAGTTATCATATTATCAACCTAGAAATTTCAAATCAATTCCTGTAACAGCGCCTGCCTGGGGCATACTCAGGGCCGGCCCATAGGCCGGGCAAACGGGGCGCCCGCCCTGGGCCCCCGGCAGGCAGGGGCCCCAGCCCAGGTATTACTTCCTCTATAGTACTAGGAAGCCCAGAAAAACAGCAAGAGTAAAGAGGGCCCGTTCAGCGTCGCTCATTCCCGTGCTCCTCGACTCCTCTACCCCAAATCCCATACTCCAAAAACAGCGCCGCCGTTCCCGAGCGTCTCCGATTCCTAGATCGCCACCGTTCCGAGCATCTCTGACTCCTAGATCGCCGCCGGCCATTAATGGGGACTAAAGGAACAAATCGGCTGTCCTTCCTTCTTCTTTGTTCTGCTCGTTCCCCATCAGCTAGATGTTGGAGACTTGGAGACAGTACGTGTTCTTCTTTTCCTCCTCCCCATAATCCTGTTCATCCTTTCAATTAAGTAGATGTGCCCTCCAACGACTCCACATCTCTTCTTCTTATTTTATACTCTTCAGACTTCAGTGGATCTAAGTGTGAGTGCTCGGCAGTCAGGAGATTAGGGGAGCTCCTGAACTGGACAAGGGGGGCAAATTATTCAGTTCATGGTGTTGTGTTCTCGTTCATGCTGACTTCAACCTATAGATCTGCTGATTTCGCCACTTACATCCACATTCAGGTGCTTTTGTTCCCTGTTTTAATCATTTTATGCTGCTTGTTCTTGTTTATTGACATGTCCTCTAGAAAGTATTTATCTGGTAGTAACAAAAGGAAGAGAAAAAAGCAAATAGATGAAGAGGTAAAATCCCTAAAAGGATCACTTGACAAATTTTTCAGACCTGGTAGTTCTTCTAGAGATCCCCTAGAATCAATTGGCCATAGCAAGTGTTGAAGAACAAGCAGCTGAGAAATGAAGTCTCCATTCAAATTTAGGAATACAAGCTATTGTGGAAAGCGAGCTTCTGCCGAACTACATCATTTCATTAGTTCACTTGATCGATAAAAAATTGTACTATCAGTTTTAGAGTCCAAATTAAGAAGCTATGTACTGCATATTACTTTGCTTTTGAAATATAAAATATTTTGAGCTTTTGAGTAAACAGGGGCCCCTTATTGCTGTCTTGCCCCTGGGCCCCATATATCTATGGGCCGGCCCTGGGCATACTCTAGTTCACTAAAATTTTCACTACGTTAAAGCTCGACCACATCGATCAACAAACGGCTTCTTATATCGGCGGTCTTAGTCTTCGCTCCTTCGCTCACCGTCCGGCCATCGGCACCCGGGGCGGCATCCTCTTACTATGGAACGAGGATCATGTGGAGGTCTCCAACGTTCACCTCGGCACTTACTTGATCTCGGCTAGCGTCTCCATTCGCGCATGTGGTACCTCCTTCAAGCTCACTATGGTCTACGGCCATACAGATCACGCCGAGAAAGAAGCCTTTCTCTCAGAAGCTATCGCTGCCAAGCCTTCTGACGACTCAAAATGGCTCATCATTGGGGATTTCAACCTTATCTACCAAGCGGAGGATAAGAACAACAACAACCTGGACTTCCGCCTGATGGGTCTCTTCAGAAGAGCCCTCACCAACTGTCAGCTTAAGGACCTGAAGCTGCAGAACCGGAGGTTTACTTGGAGCAACGAAAGGGAGACCCCTACTCTTGTGCGTCTGGATCGGGCTTTCTGCAATGCTGCTTGGGACCTCATGTTCGAGAATCATGTGCTACATGCCATGTCCTCATCCCTCTCGGACCACTGCCCCCTCCTCCTTTCCAACCAGAGTGGCCCGCGAAAACCGCCTGTCTTTCGCTTCGAGTCCTTCTGGACCAAAATGCCAGGGTTCAAGGAGGTGGTCCAACAAGCTTGGTTTGCGCCCTCCTCGCACTCTCAACCGGTCCATGTCGTCAATCACAAGCTCAAGGCCATGGCGCATGGGCTCAAATCTTGGAGCAAATGCCTCTTCTTTGATGGCAATCTGCAACTCCTCATGGCCCTGGATGTCATTCTGCAGTTGGATATTGCTCAAGAGTCCCGCGCACTCTCCCAGGAAGAAAGATGGCTCCGTGCTAATCTGAAACGTCGGGTTAAGGGTCTCGCTGTTCTGGAAAGATCCCGCAAACGTCAAGCCTCCGGAATTCGCTACCTCCGCGAGGGCGACGCCAACACCAAATTTTTCCATCTACGAGTTAATGCGAGGAAGCGCAAAAATCACATCTTGAGACTCAAGCATAACACTGGCTGGGCTGTGACTCACGATGATAAAGCCGGGCTGATCTTCGACCACTTCTCCCGCGCTCTAGGTCGGCCTCCTCCTCGTACGCTGGACTTCAACTGGGACGCCCTGAACATCACCACCCACCCCTTGGAGGATCTGGGCCTGCCTTTCTCTGAGGATGAGATAAAGGAGGCTATTGATGACATGCCTGCGGACAAGGCTCCGGGCCCTGACGGTTTTACTATTGCCTTCTTTCGATCTTGCTGGGATATAATCAAGGATGACCTTATGACCGTCATCAATGCCTTCTCCGAGCTGTCTGCGTCCAATTTCCACATCATCAACACAGCCAATGTCGTGCTTCTGCCTAAAAAGGACGGTGCAGAATCCATATCGGATTTCAGGCCCATCAGTCTCATCCATGTGGTTCCGAAGATCATCGCCAAAGCTATGGCACGACGTCTCAGCCCGAAGATGAACGACATTGTTTCCCGCAGTCAGAGCGCTTTCATCAAGTCTAGAACTATCCACGACAATTTCTTGTACGTCAGGAACACCGCCCGCCGGTTACACCGCTGCAAAACTCCATCACTTCTGATCAAATTGGACATCGCCAAGGCCTTTGACACTGTTCGCTGGGATTACATGTTGGATCTTTTGCAACGCCTCGGCTTTCCTCAAAGATGGCGGGCCCTCCTGACGACTCTCTTCACCACGGCCTCTTCTAAGGTATTCCTCAACGGAATCCCTGGGAGGGACATCCTGCATGGACGCGGTTTTCGTCAGGGCGATCCCCTCTCGCCCCTCCTGTTCGACATCGCCATCAACCCACTTCAGAGACTTCTGGAAAAGGCTACGGAATCCGGCCTGCTGTCTGCTATGCCTGGAGGTATTCAGGGCCCCAGGGTCTCCCTATATGCGGACGACGCTGCCATTTTTCTATCCCCCATGGCACATGATGTGGAAGGCCTTGCTAGCATTCTACAGAGTTTTGGGGTGGTCTCTGGCCTCGTGACAAATGTGACCAAGAGCTCCATCGCCCCCATCCAATGCGCCAACATTAACTTGGAGGAGATTCTGGCGAACTTCCCGGCGACTACGACCCCCTTCCCCATTAAGTATCTGGGGTTGCCCCTCTCCCTCGGAAGACTTAGGCGTGTGGACCTTCAACCCTACATCGACAAAGCGGTGGCTCGTCTTAGCCCGTGGAAAGGAAAGTTCCTGAATCGTGTCGGGTGCACTGCTTTGGTTAAGTCCGTGCTCTCCTCCATGCCAATCTTCTTGCTGACGGCTTTAAAGGCTGACAAAGGCATCCTCAAGGCCTTTGCGAAGATCAGTCGCGGCATGCTCTGGGCCTGTAAGGAGGCGGTTAGTGGAGGGAAATGCAAAGTCAACTGGCAAAAGGTCTGCCGCCCCAAGGAGCTCGGTGGTTTGGGGGTTTTGGACCTGGAGAGGTTCTCCCGGGCCCTGAGGCTTTGCTGGTTATGGTATGAGTGGAAGGCTCCTGAGAAGCCATGGGTGGGCTCTGAAACCCCCAACGACGCCTCCGACCTTGACCTCTTCAATGCGGCTACTCGTGTCACCATCGGAAACGGCGCCAAGGCCTCCTTCTGGTCGTCTTCATGGCTCCATGGCGCCCCGCCAAAAGACCTGGCTCCCCTAATTTTCAAGGCTTCCAAGAGGAAGAATCGGACGGTCCAGGACGCTCTCGCTGATAACAACTGGATCTCGGACATTGCGGTGGATGCGTTCACTGTCGATCACATGGAACAATACGTCCACCTCTGGGAGCTCTTGTCGGATATCCAGCTTCATCCTGACACTGAGGACTCCATTACCTGGTCCTTGACCCCTAATGGGTGCTACTCGGCCAGCTCCGCCTACAAGGTCCAGTTCCTTGCCTCTTTGCCCTGCCAGTTCGGGAACATCGTGTGGAAGACCTGGGCCCCTCCAAAGTGTCGTTTCTTCGCCTGGCTCGCTGTCCAGAACCGCTTATGGACCGTTGATCGCTTGGCGAAACGCGGATGGCCGCACCAACCTACTTGCCAGCTCTGCCGTACCTCCCCTGAGACTGCACGGCACATTCTTTTCGAGTGTCGCTTCTCCAGACGTATCTGGACGGCCGCGGCCTCTTGGCTATCTTGTCCAGACCTCATCAGCAGCATCGGGGAGGGTAGGCCTAAAGTCGTGGACTATTGGCTGGCCGTTTCGAAGTCCACCACCTCCTCCCCAATAGGCTTGCGCTCAGCTATCACGCTCATCACTTGGGAGATATGGAAAGAGAGGAACGAGCGAGTTTTCAACAATAAGTCCTCCCTGCCTTCGGTTGTCATGCATAAGATTAGGGAAGAGGGGAAGGACTGGATCCTCGCCGGTGCTAAAAATCTGGCGGAACTTGTAGGCTGATCCTCTTCCCCCTGTGTCGGGGGCGGTGTTCGCCCCCTTCCTCGTTTTTTTGTTTTTTGGCTCTTGCCATACCCCAGTTTGCTTCTCCTATATCAATATAAGGCAAAAGCTTTTTTGCCCGTTTCAAAAAAAAAAGTTCCTCTTGTGAAAACATGACGTACAGGTGAGCTCACACTAGCTGGTTAAGCATCCTAGTATTTGGCACTCCTCCGTCTCTCCTATAATTAATTAATTATTAACCAGGCCTCGTAGTCGTAGAGCTTCCATGGCGTGGCCAACTGCCATGTGCGAGATCTCTTGACGCGCTCGCGTTGACGCACCTCCATCGACGCCGCCGTCCTGTCATGATCGCCCGCCCGGAGGGAGCCAGCTTCTCATCTACTCGCAGTCTCGCCGCTGAGTTCCGTCAGTTTTATAATACGACGCGGGTGAAGTGTCTCGCTTAATCTATGCCCCCTTTTTAAACAAAGCTCCACGAGGACTTAAAAGGAGAGGAGCGGAGCAGGGGTAATAATCATATTTAGATCAATCAATCAGCTGTAGAACCTTCTTTAATTTCGGGCCACCAAATGGCTGACCCCGCTTTGCCCATATATTACTCGTGGCTAACTCACTTTCGAACGTCCGATGGTAAAAGTGACGAGCTTATTCCGCGGGCACGAAAACTAGCCCCTGAAAAGTCACATAGAGATTTTGATCGGAACGCGTAAAATGTCCGCCACATTCTCCATTCAAACACTAATTAACTGAGAAGATAATTACATACTCTCTCCATCCAAAAAAGCTTATTCTTTAAATAAATGTATCTAGCATCAAATTAGTGTTACGTACGTTTATTTAAGGAATAAGTTTCTTCAAACGGAAGAAGTACGTACGTATAGTGCGTGCCTGGAGGAGATGATGCCATCAACCACGGACCGTGACGAATTAATGGAGCGGGCAACCGGCCGGTCGATCGGGGGGAACTTTCTTGGACGCCAACATGAAAAGGACTTGGGCGCCCATGGATAAATACTAGCACCACGTGTGCTTATCGGCTTGCACCCAGAAGGCATGGTGCTGGAGTCTTGACGTCTCCATGAGTCATGCCTACGTTCTCATTTTGGACATGGAGCTACCCAAAGATCCGGCACAGGACAACTTGCCAACGAGACGATGAAACACACTATTTAATGGGTTGGGAGGTCCATGTCCATTATTCGCGGTTTTTCTGCTGGCCCCGGAGCCATAGACATAGATAGACCCATAGTGACTGAAAAGAAGAGCACGTTTCAAAAGGAAAAATGAAAAAATGGGATAGATTGTGTGCATTTGTTGCTCTGCCTTTTAGGGTCTTCGCTTCACGAGATTGTTATGCACTAAGATTACAGTTCTTATGTAAAGGGAAATGCTATCTGGGAATGTCGGGCCAGCCAACGTTGTATCTACCGTCAGATCATATGCATCAATTTTGAAGCGCCAGAACTTGCCACACCATGTTTTTTCTTCTTCATTCGCTATAGAGAGCGTCGACGCGTACAAGTGAAGGCGACAAGACCTGCCGTTTTTGGACGGATCACTAGCTGGATGGCCGATGCATCTCGCCCCGCTCGTCCATAGCATGCCCACCCCCCCCCCCCCCCCCCCCCCTCCCGCCGCCGCAGATTGGGGACTGTCCAGGACGGATTATTGCAACGCGCCTGGATTCGAGACATTAGCGGCACGCACGTCGACCTCTAGCGTCTTCTGCGTCATATTGCCGTACCCCCGGTCCCGGACTGCCTCACCTGGAGATGGACAGAATTCGGCATCTACTATGTTGCTTCGTGCTACGCCGCCATGTTCCATGGCTCCGTCAAAGATCCCAACTCGTGCCTCATTTGGAAGACGAGGGCTATGTTGCCTATCAAGATCTTCAATTGGCTGGCTCTACTCGATCGCTGCTGGACCGCCGAGCGACTAGCCAGGCATGACCTCATGCACACGCCTTGTGCCTGTTCTATGACCAGGAGCCCGAGAGCATGTGCCACCTACTCGTCGTCTGCTCCTTCTCGAGACAGCTCTGTCCTGAGCTGCTTTCATGGTGCCGATGCACATCTAGGCCACTAGAGCGGGGCAATGTGTTCCAGGATTGGTGCCTCGTGCACCGCTGCGACATTGCCTTCTCGCAAAGGGCTCTCATCCTTGCTTCTTATTGGTGTCTGGCTTCTATGGAAGCACCGGAACAACATTGTGTTCGGCATGAAGCTTCATCTCTTCAGCACTTTCTTTACCACATCATTACGACAACATTGGCTTGACGAACATCTTGCCTAAGTAGTCCGTGTGAGGCTTCTTTCAATCCCACCCCCTGATGTAACCCTATCACCCCCTTCCCTCTCTCGTTCCTGGCTTGGAACATTGCTTGGGCAGCTTGTACTCTCTTTCTTCTACCAATGAATGATATGCAAGCTCTTGCGTATTCGGGAAAATGATCCTCGATGTAATTTTTATCATGTTTAGTATGCCTTGTACCAAAAAGGTCAAATGAAGGCCGAGCTCCATGGAGATCTTAATTTGAAAACTTCAAAATTTAAACTTTTCAATTTCAAATTACCTAGACATATGTACATGTGTGTAACGTTTCATGCCGAAATACGGTAAAACGAGAGCTACACAAAAAATTCGAGGCTTTTTAACATATTTACTATTCATCCTCAAGGTTCCAAGATTTTTGTTGGAGCTCTCAAATTAAGGCATTTCTTCTGAAAATTTACACACATACACATTACATCCTTTTACGTGTGTATTTTTTTCAGAATTTTTTGAATTTTAAATTAAGGCCTCTATGAAGCTCAGTCTCCAAAATGTCCTACTCGCTTTGTACTTCTATAAACCTTTATATAGATCTGTATCCGTTTTAGAAAGAAAATGAAAATAATTATTTATAAATTACTGCTTAGAGCCATCTAGTTTGAACACACCATTCGTGCAAGTAAAAAAGATTGAAAAGATCGTGCTCAGACATCTATTAGTATCGACCGAAAATTAACTATTTCTACGTCAAATCGAACTAGTCACTCCCATAGACTAACCACCTTACATGCATGTATGATCATCCATCAACAGAGCACTACACATGCTCGAGTGAACCGAAGTAGCATAGTCCTGGGCAATCATCATGTTTTGCCAGCAATTTCGCAACAACAAAAAAAATCATGTTTTGCCAGCAAGCTCACCAATCATCCATGAAAATCGTAGTACTTGGCGATGACGGCGTACAGTAATCCTCGTTGTGGCGTCGAGGGCAAACACGCTCGATGCCCGAAAGCCTCAGGTTTAACCGCGCCGATCCGATGGTGACACCTGACATGATCCTTCCGGGTCGTCATGCCGATTGCTGCCGTGGTCTTGCTGTGCTCGTTGATCTCTTCTAGAAATCTTTTTGGTGCAGTCGGGCTCGCTCCGACCACGGCTGATTTGATGGCGCTCCGGTAACTCGTCCCCATATCATATCATCCACGGATATTTGTGATGGGAATCGGCAGGAAAGGTGGTCCAAAGCTGCTGATTTGATGTTTCGGTTGCACGTTCGGGAGCTGTGGGCTGCTGGTTGCCTAGTCATGCTCCAAACCCATCGGCGTCGTCCTCGCGGAGCTGCGTCTGGGCGCGAGAGTCGAGCCCGGTGCCCAATGGTGTTTCCGACTAGCCACAATGGGTAGTAACATAGAGTAGTAACATGCTCATGTTACTACCTCTATAATGGGGAGTAACATATGTGTGGTAACATGCAATACTTCATTTATTATGCTATAGACTCATCTTGCCTTGATATGTGTGATGTTCCTCATACTAGTAGTAACTATCTATGTTACTACATGCTTCTCTTTCTTCATTTATTGCTTGACACATCATCTATTTTATCTAGATATGTGTGATGTTACTATCTATGTTACTCCCACTGTGGGTAGTCTGATGCGGCGCGGCTTCGATAATTCCTATTTGATGCTTAGGGTGCTGCCAATGCATTGGTGCTTAGATGAGGTGCTAAGCACATTAAATAACTTAGCAACTATACTCCCCAATGCATAGGTGCTTAGCTTATGGTAGCTAAGCTTGCTTCATTTAATGATTTAGCAACTAAAACTCTTTATGTATTGGTGGGTTTCCTTCATTTAAATGTTTTGCCTAAGTTCACGCGCTTAGTACTGTTTCTTCTTGGGGTCACCACACCCATCTCTCTCCTTTTAAATAACTTGTCACATCAAATTTTTTGCCTACGTGGAAGACTTAGCACCTTTAGAAGGTGGAGCATTGGGAGGGGCCTTAGGGCATCTCCAACAAAGACCCTTTAAACCCTCGCATACGTTCTGACACAGCTTGTCATTCAATGCGGTATCTCATCGGTTCGTGCGCCAGTTCAAATGTTTGAAATTCCAAAAATGGACGCAAATTAGAGGGACTTTGCGGGCGTTCGGACAACTGTCAGAAACACGCCCGTCACCTTGGACCCATCCAAAACACTCTCCCACACACGCGTCCTCTCTAAGACTAGTCACAACGCATGTTACTACCTTTATAGTAGGGGGTAACATATGTGTGGTGTCATGCAACACTTCATTTATTAGGTTGTAGACTCATCTTGTCTTATGTGCGATGTTACCACATGCCCATATTTCCTCATTAATTACTTGTCACATCATCTATTTTGCCTAGAGATATGTGATGTTACCACCTATGTTACTTCCATTATGGGTAGTCTAACATGAAGCGGTTGCCGCACATTCATGCCGGTCAGCGCCGCTCCAGAGCGCCAACGCTACATAGATGTCGGCCTAGACCGGGCACAACCTCTCACTGTGGTCGGCATGAAGTGGCCTATTGGCAGAAAAATCTGCCCGCAACGTGTCCTTGTCTTCACGCCTGTTCAATGCCGGAGCGGCGTGACTGGACAGGACGAGACGACTATTTACTGCATTCAAACATGTTACCCGCCTGTCCACTTGTCAGCATTAAAATGGCGCGATGACCGAGAAACCCACTTCGACCTCGCGTTGACACAGCCAGCCGCTTGGACTGGCCAGCACCCGCTACTTAAAACGCGGTCTCACCCGGCACCATCCACACCACACCATGTCTGCTTCTAATCCTCCTCCGTGCACCACCTCCGTCATGACCACGAACTCTACAGCAACGTGGAAGAGCCTCCCGACGAAGCAGAAGCACGAGGTGGTCGGCCTTGCGGCCGGCTGGTAGGACCATCATGCGCGGCAAATATAGGTAGGCTTGTCGGCAAGCTTGTTGAAGGTGAGCGACGATGACCCGACGATGGAGAAAGCCTTTGACAACGAGCTGGGCCCCTGCCCTTGTCGGTACATGTCGGCCTCACCATGGAGCTGACGCACTTCGATGTCGTCATGGCGGAGGAGTAGACGACGTCGCACCGATGTCGACGTTCTGGCAGGCCCAGGAGGAGCAGCAGTACAACCTTGCCCTCCTTGCGCATTACCGGCTGGAGGGGGGAATTTACGGTGAATTCGTGGACGAGGGGGCCGTGGCAGCCATGGACGTAGAGAACTCGGACTTCGTTGAGCAGAAGCGGGCGCTCTACGAGGCCGCACACAACGCTCGTGCGGCGGCGTCCGACACGCAGATGGTTGCAGGCACGAATTAGGCAGCTACGCATCATTGGCGCCGCTACGGCCATGAGGCCGGCCCATCTACGTCCGTCATCGACCTCACATCAACCGGAGATGGCCAGGCCATGGACTCCGACAAGGAAGAGTAGGGCATGGGAGACAACGGCACCTCGTGTTCCATGTGGGCTAGTCCGTGTCCCATGTGGTTTTTAGAAATGTAAGAAAACCACAAAAATCTTCGCTTACCGAGACTCACGACCGCCGAACATGTGGGCTAGTCTATGTCCCATGTCCTAAGGTTTCTCAACCGGTTTCCTTTCTCCATAGTTTCTTGTGGTTTTCTTTACATTTTTTATTTTTTTTACATTTTTATATTATAAAAATAAGATTTATAAATTTCGAATTAATTTTCTTGATAATATCTTCAAAAGTTTGAAATTAAAAAAACATGTTTTAAAAAAATAAAATAAAAATATTTTGTGTGTTTCCAAAACAAATGTTCGCTTTTCCAAAAATGAATTTTTAAATGTTTCTTATAATTTAAAAAATCATATTTTCTACAAAAAATTAACGTTTTTCCAAAATAAACATTCGAAATTACAAAATTATACGTATTTTCAAAAATGTATTAACAAATTATAAATATATTCTCATTTTCAAAAAAAGTTCACACATTTTCAAAAAATAATTACACTTAAAAAAATGCATTTTAGTGTTTTCCCAAAAGATGAATGTAAAAAATTCTAATGTTGTCGGCCCATTACAGTAGCTGGCTGGCTTCCATGGTCAGCCCAGTCGAAGGACTCCCCTATGTGGGAAGCCGACTGTAGGCCACCACGAGTGATATATAGGAGGTCCGCGTCTTTCTTTTTCGCTTAGAGCATCTCTAATAATGACTAGTAGAACGCCTGTGCATTGCTACGGGCTACAATACATATAGAAAAATCAGACAAATTATTAGCGTCGTCTTCAAGGTGGACTCACAAAAAAATTAAAGGCCGAAGCTCATTTCTCCCTCATACGTCCGGATATGTTCGGAAATAAAACGGGCACCCGGTGGGCTCCGTAAATTCTACCGTTCATAAAATCCGGGCTCCCCAAATCCATCTTGTATGTGGGGGTGGATGAGGAGAAATGTGGTTGTCCTAACTATCCACGATGTCATCTCCAACATGCGGTCCCAACACAGAAACCCCAACCCACGATGCACCCTCCCTTTTCTTGCTGGACCATCCCCTTCCTGCTCGGTTTTTCGTTGTAGAAGGCATTTCTCGTTGGAGCCTCTCCTATAAACACAGGATGACACCGACCACAGCTTCATCATGGCACCCTCTTCCCTTCACACCGTACTTCTCCACGGACCGCCAAGGAGGAGCCCCCGCCAACCGCCCCGCTCTCCGCCCTGACCTCGCCCCTCGTGTTGTTGTCGATCAACCACTGCCATCAAGGAGGAGGCATGCGCCGCCCATGATGCCTCTGAGCCAAGAAGACAGATCTGATGTCTCCTGAGCCTTTGTAGCGTTCTAACATTTGAATGTCGTGCAATACCACGAAACAAAATATGATGCTCATTTTTGGGCATGCACAACTGATACGTCATCGTGTCTGTTATTAATTCTTGAAGTGACCAATTAATGCATTTACCCTTCTATCCTAACAAAAACAAATTGCGACTTGGTGGAAAAAAATATATGAACCACTCACTAATGCAATTTGTTGCAAAGCCATCTTTAATGAAATACAATTTGCCATATTTTCCAATGAAGGAAAATTATTTCGCTTAGACGGCATCATGGATGTAAACTCCCCCTCCTCCCCTCTCCCCCTCTCCCTCTCTCACACACACGACGAAGTGCACATGCAGGCCATGTCCCTTTCAAGGGATGGCAGCAAAGAGTGCCTAGGCCATGGCGCAAAGCACATCGCCCATGGTATACACGGTGGAGAATCCAAACAAGCCCAACCAAATAAGCAAAAATGGAAGAATAAAAAAATTGATGTCTCGAAAAACAACTATTCTACTTCTAAGGCTTTTAGTGTGCGCATGGAGATCGTATCCCTTTCAAGGGATGGCAATAGCCAGCGCCCAGGCCATGGTGAAGAGCACATCGCCCATGGTGTATACGGTGGAGAATCCAAACAAGCCCAAGCAAATAAGTAAAAATGGAAGAACAACAAACAATGAGAACTCGAAAGGCAAATATTCTACTTCTCGGGTTTATATTGCTAATCCATGACCAGCAGAGGAAAGCCAAATCGAATGAAGGGAGAGGTATGCTGAATAAAGGACCATTTATATTAACATACATTGTGAGCTTAACACCGTACCATCCAAACAAAATGCTGGAAGCATGCCCTTGCATATCTCAACTAATTCATAAGCAATTTCCACCACGAAAGTCATTTCTTATACAAGTACAAAAGAATTAAAGAAAATATTAAAATATATCTTACTACTTGGTTTAATTTGCCATGTTCCTCTGTTGCAAAATAAACTCTAACCAGCCTATAGTCATCTTTACCTTTAATATCCCAGTATTCCTTCAAATAGAGCAATTGTATATATGAAAAAAATATCTGCATCAAATGCCAAGCATACTCACTTAGAAGGGTAGTTGCTAGAGTCCAAAATCACCATAAACTACAATTTCTTATCTTACTGTTGCTGCTACTCTTCCTTCATCTTTGCTGAACTAAAGCAAAGAATGAAAATTATATGGCCAAACACTTGATCAACTGGAACCCATTATGCAAACAAGCGTTAGAAAGTGGCCATAATTTTTGGAAGGGGAAACTTCTCTTCACAAAGATGGAATTTGAAATGCCAAGGTCATGATTGAGATATAACCGATATTTAGTGATATTCCCATCTGAGTTCATTGTGTGCTCTCATAAAAGGCACTACAGTTTTCCAAGCCCTCACCAAGTTGTGTTGAATAAAATGATCGGCCAACTGGGTAACACATGAATACAGAAAAGAATTTTGGCAATCAACAAAAACAATAATACGGAAAGAGATTGGTGAGAACATATATAACCTTCCAGTGTACAATTCACATAGAACAGTGTTAAATGCTTGTCAGAATTCTTCATTATTGATTCCTCCGTACAAAATTGCATCCAATTGTACCATGACACAAAATATTCTCTCATCACTTAGACAGAGTAGCAACATTAGAAAACAATATTAATTAAATCGGATTATTGATATGCCAAGAATATTGTACCGCTATGTGAGGCTTGCCCAGCACCAAGATTATCTTCCTGTTCATGTAGTGTTAGTTAATATTTGCCAATCCCGGAGCACATTGCCTAAAAACATGATGGCGCATTTAAGTTTTTAAATCCTCAACGCCAATCAACTAAAACAAAAAAAATTCATACCAAGCGCATACTCACATAACTTCATACGAATGCCCACATAACCAACATACCTTGTGAAACCTTTACATTAGTACATGAACATAACAAATGTGTAAGACGGATAAAAAACTGTACCTTGTCTTGGGTAAGAGGGGACGGTCCTTTTAACTCTTAGCACGAAGGCACTGTGTTGGACGGGGTGAGGTGGGGAGGGGAGCCACGTGGTGGCCGAAATGAGGTTGGATGGGGTCAAAGTTCACCAGGCTGCTCGGCCTAAACAGCAAGCGGTATGGAAAAGCGTGGATTTCTCGCCAAAGTGTCCTTCAGGAGCTCAGTGGCTGGAGGATCTCCATTAATCAACTGTCTCTAAGCGCAAACAGGTTCGCCTCCCGATTACGGTCATATGTAGATCGAGATCGATCTCAAAACTCATCAACATAAGTCGTAGCAGAAAGGATGGTACAACGCCATCATACTTGAGGGCGTTGGGTCCCCGGTGTCCTCGGTCTTCTCGACCATGGGCGATGCCGGCGGGAGGCTCCTGCCTGCCACAGCCCTCGGCGAGGCA
The DNA here is from genome assembly GCF_018294505.1 of Triticum aestivum. NCBI lineage: Eukaryota > Viridiplantae > Streptophyta > Magnoliopsida > Poales > Poaceae > Triticum > Triticum aestivum. Next base: position 376,804,104 of record NC_057808.1, on the reverse strand, counting down.
AAAATAGGGAGATTGTGACACAATTCAATAGGTATTTAGAATAGAGAAGCATTTCAGAGTAGCTAAAAAAGTACCAATTGTTATTGTTAATAGATTGTTATACTGGTGACATACCTGAACCAACCCATGATATTGTTATTCTGTATCTTTGTTTCATTCCAAAAAAGTTGAGATGCGTGTTTTTGTTATGTCTTTGATATCTCGCAAATGATGATTTTTTTTACAATATGGCCAAAGCACTGTTGGAGTATGCATCATCTTACAATTGCACAAAAAGTATTGCATATATTAGAAGTTTGAATTAGAATTCAATCAAAGAGCCTGGTAATACATGAACATAAATTAGGATAAAATGACAATAATAATGTCCAGCAATAGTTGCAATGGGAACTGGGAAGAATGAGAGGCAGATCAATAGCATGCAGGTTTGCAGGTTTACCAATAACAATGTTCACCAATAATTATTATTACCAACAATAGTTGTTTTTTGTTTGTAATAGGAATGTCCAGCAAATTAGAAGTGCAAACCCACGTGTTAACACACACGAGAGCACGTGCACATATGCTCGCACATCAACTCTGCCTTAAAAATTCTAATGTTGTCGGCCCGCTACAGTAGCTGGCAGGCTTCCATGGTCAGCCCGGTCGAAGGACTCCCCTGTATGGGAAGCCGACTGTAGGGTGATATATAGGAGGTCCGCGTCTTTGTTTTTCGCTTAGAGCATCTCTGATAATGATGTATGTGCAAAACTAATTGAAATATACATCACCAAAGCTAAAAATGTCTCTCCAACATGATGTAGATGCAAAATACATCACTAAATGATGCCAATATACATCACTAGCTGCGCCCGAGTAAAATGCAGCCGTGCCGCGCTCCCCGCGCACCGCACCCCGCATTCGCAAGATCCTGCCTTCCCACCCCGCCGTTGCCGGATCCGCTGATTCCCTGCCACCGCATGCCTCAAAGTCAGTTCAATCCACCGAATCAAAGTAGTTCCGCTGCTGCCCAATTTGAAGCCGCTCTGTTGCCGTCGTCGCGCCTGAAATGATCTAGATGACGACTAGAGGGGGGGTGAATAGGCATTTTAAAACTTTTACGGATTTGGCTTTATCCTAATGCGGAATTAAACTAACGGATACTTTTCAAGCACAAATCCTAAATATGCTAGGCTCAACTAAGTGCACCAACAACCTATGCTAAACAAGATAGGCACTTAAGGAAACTAGCAAGCACAAACTATATCACAAGATATGGAATTGTAGGAACAACTAAGAAATTCAACTAGCACAAGATATATCAATATGAGTAAGTATGAATTGCGAAAAGTAAAGGGTGTGGGTATGAGATAACCACAAGTCAGTCGGGGACGCGGATTTATCCCGAAGTTCACACTCATGAGAGTGCTAATCTCCGTTAGAGCGGTGCTGAAGCCAAAGCTCCGGCGCGTCACCAAGTAACTCACCGTATCCTCCCTTCCAAGTCACCCCCAACGGATGAGCCTTGGTTCACTCGGGGTTGGTCCTGAACGCGACCACCACACCTTTACAAACTTCTCTGGAGCACACCACAACCACGGAAGCTTCCGTTGGAACTTGACCACCTAGGCCACTTCAACACCCTTCCCCGGAGCACACCACAAAAGGAAGCTTTCGGGGGAACCTTGGCCACATAGTCTTCTTCACAATCTTCTTAATGTATCACCAAACCGTCTAGGAGGCGAAGCCTCCAAGAGTAATAAACTCACGGGCTCTCACTCGAACAAATCGATGCGAGGAGCTCAAACCAATACAACAAATGCAATGCAAGGTCAAGCAACAAATGCTCAACTCACTCTCTCAATCTCACAAGATGCAACTCAAGAAAGTAGGAGATTGAAGAGAGGGGATGCAATGGAGGAAATCAACAAATGACTCCAAGATCCATCCACAAATCCCCCTTCACTTAGAGGCGATATAGGGGTTTGGGAGAGGTGGTAAGAGGCCCAAAATGATGTTTAGAATGTGAATGGACAGCCCCCTAACCGGTGGGAGGAAGGATCCCTTAAATAGCCAAAACCCAAAACTAGTCGTTTGGGCTCAACGGGCAGTTCCTGGACACCCCGTTCCCACGGGGGTTTAGACCCCGTGCCCACGGGCTCCCGTGCGCACGGTACAAGCCCGTGCACACGGGGCCCCATGCCCACGGGGGTCAAAAACCCCGTTCCCACGGGGTACCCAGGACAGCCTGCAGCAGCCCACTAAAACTTGCATAACTTTGGCATACGAACTCCGGATTCGATGATCTTGGGCTCGTTTTAAAGCTCTGGAAAAGCCCAAGGTCCTCACATAGAGAACCACCCAAGATCAACCAAAAATAATGATGCAAATTATGCAAAGGTTTGAGCTCTCATTATGCGACGTGATCAAGCTACTCGCCCGAAAGTCCCTCTTGATAGTACGGCTATCAAACCTATAATCCGTTCTCCCTCCAAGCACCATGAGACCAGAAAAACTAGGAAAACCTAGCTAAGGTATACCTTTGCTTTGCACATTCAACTTGAGCTTGGTGATGACTTTGATGCTTGCCTCAAGTTGGAATCTTTTTCTTGTCCACAATCACTTGGTGAACATACTCGAAATGCTTCCTCATATTGCAATGAGGGAAGCCTTAACTTAAGCCCATCTTCACATGCACATCATCATGATGTGGATCGCAAGCTTCAAAGCATATAACCTCCGGCTTCTCATCTTACACTCTCCTCAAACCCGATGACCATCACAACTTGATGGCATCCACACATAGGCTACTTGAAATCTCTCTTTTGATGCAAGCCCATGAGAAACACCTAACCCACATAGACATAGAAAGCACATAGCATGGGTTAGGTAGCAAAGCACAATTCACAATTACTTACCATACCGCTAGATCACTTGATCCCACGTGATACAAAGATTGCGCTTTGAGAGTTGACCATCTAGATAATCTTCGAGCTTCATCTTGCTCAACCAACATCTTTACTTCATGTCCCATCTTGGTTTCTTGAAAGCCACAATGAACTCTTCATTTACCTTCATTGCTTCAAGAAAGAGATCACCAAAGACTCTTTCATGACCATATCAAGTTTCACTATGAGTATCATATTGGTCATCATTTTCTCTCTAAAACCTCCATCATAATCTCTTGAGAGGCACAATGAATTCTTCACTCTAGTTGCTTGCTTCAAGACTTGATCAACCGAAAACCCAACACATGAGCTTACCATGATCTTGCCTTGAAACCATAACTTGAATTCTTCTATTTGATTATACTCTCAAGCTCTTGATCCTTAAAACCCCACATATGTCAATCTTTGACATCCTCTAACGAACTTCACCTTGAATATAGTTGGTTAGACATTAAAATCAATCTTGATGGCTTCAACATAAATCCCCAAAGACCAACTTGAAATCTCACGATATGTGACCTCGAGTTCCAAAACCTAGGCCCCGTGTGCATGGGGGTCAGGGACCCCGTGCGCACGGGGTATCCAGAGAGTTGACACTTGACCCCGTGCGCACGGGGTCAGGAGGCCCGTGCACACGGGGTATCCAGAGAGGGATACCATGAGGACTTCTTCAAATGTTTTGATGGCATTCTTCCCACATAAATCCAACATGCTTCATGCATCACTATGGAACATTTCTTCATATCGGATTCAATGCACTTGATGCTCCATAGGAATTTGTCAATTAATACCAATGCTTAGAGCAAACATATCTTCATATATACGGATTTTTATCCTTGATTCCATCTAATACCCTTGATGCACCATCTATGGACAATACCTTCAAATATATCTCAATGAAAACATTAGTCCATAGAGATTGTCTTTAATTACCAAAACCACACTCAGGGGCTACATGCCCTTTCAATCTCCACCATTTTGGTAATTGATGACAATCTCAACAAGAGGGTTTATATAATGAATTTAAAACAAGTATGCAATCTATCCGAGAATAAATTGTATACTTGTGGTGGTTTTGATAGCCTCAAATATCACAAAAATAGTTGATGTTATCAAAAACGGTTGTACTAGCATCGAAATACTACACAAGAATTTGATGCCAGTAGAACCAGACTATATAGAGCACACTCCCCCATAATATATGCACATGAAAGAACTTGGTGGAGTTTTCGCTATATACACATTCATGTAACAAGCAAACACACTGAATATAGATATGCATGAGTGATAAGAACCAACACACTTCTCCTAAACCCTCTAAACTTCTCCCCCATTGGCATCAAATGCCAAAATGGAACAAATCTTAGAAGGCCAATATAATTTGAGTTCCTCATTAATTTGTGCATTTCTCAAATGTGAGTGGAATCAAATGCACATACCCATTTATGTATAAATGGAAGAGCTCAAACTATATTGGGGATCCAAAGAATGCGACAAGAAGATAAAACATGAGAGTCACACATTCAAAAGATCCAAAGAACGTATTTTGGACAGGATATATGGGAAGTATCCAATAGGATCATCATGCTAAGAATGGGTCCAAAATACATCCAAAAACTCACGAGTGCAAAGATATAAGAAATACACACACGCACTCACTACTCATCCTCTTACTGGATCCATCAAAGAATCAAAAAGAGACAATCCCAAGGACCGGTAGTAAACGAATAGATATCAAAGAAAGATATGCACTTTCTCGTGTGTATAAGTTTCTTATGTGGCAAATAATCATCAAGATGAGCATCCACAAAGAAACTTGCACACACAAAAAGGTACAGAAGATAAGAATTTGATATCCATGAAAGAATCCATTGTTATACAAACTTGATCTTTAGCATAAGAGCTTTGTCACATGGCACATGGCACAAGACACATGGCATAAATTGATCTCATTTGAATAAAAATGAATTATTAAGCATGAGAGATCAAACCACAACCAAAAAGAGTGTTTTTTTTGCAAATTTATCAATATTGCACATAAGAGCACTTTGAGGAATTGGTATGCAATACATTGCTTAATTGGCATGTTTGGGATAAGTGAACCATGAGCATGGTTTTAGAGATCCCCATGAAATGCTCCTTCTCAAATTGCTCATAGATGCAAAAAGGAGGTTTAAGATTTTGCAAGAAACACAAACTCAACAAGTACTAGACTCTAATTTAAATAAATGCATGAAGTGAGTACTTGTTACCGAGAGAACATTAGTTCAAGGGGCCATTGATCTAGTATGCGAACATGAGGGACTTGATCTTGTTCTTAGATAGGTACATGATCTCCCATAGCATCTTGCTCTTGTGTTGGGGGTGATGACTTCCCTTGTGGTAGATCCACAAGAGGGGCTCTTACTCCTTCTTCTTCTACATGGACATGGGTGTTTCTTGTGGAAAAATATGATTGATCCCCATTGTACTTGTAGCTTGGGAAGGAGCCTCATCACCTACAACATTTTGAGATAAATTGCTCCGCATGGAAGCAGTTATTCTCATCACACTCCACATTCACCGTTTCCTCAATACATCCCGTGGATTTATTGAGAATACGGTAAGTGTGGGAGTTTGATGCATATCCAACAAATTGACTCAAATTTTAGTTAACCGGGTTTTCATGATGAAAATGAAACACTTACAACCAAACTGGGTTTTCAATTATCTTCTCCCTCAAATCAAACAATCAACCAAATTTGGCGCTAGTAATTTCCCACGGTGTCTCCACCTTCCTCATGAATAAGCCAAGCATCCAATGCTTCTCCAAAGTACCTAAAACACATTAAGGTACAATTTGGTCCCCAAACATATTGGGTCCGAAGTAGTTAGTCACAATAGGCTTGGCAACCCAAATGGTCTTTTCCATTTCCAAACCACTTTGGGCACCAACAAACTTGGCAAACAAATTTCCAACAACATCCTTCCTAAGCGAATAATGATCATTGACTAGAGGAGGCTTAGGGATGTTACCGTTGGGACAAGATGAGGATATGTGTCCCTTCTCATGAAAAATATAACAACATGTGCTCCCCCTTCTCTTCTTCTTTATTTCATCAACTTGGGGAGCATTAGCTTTGTTAATCATTGGTAGTGGCCTTTCTTCAACATGAGGTTGACCTTGAGATTGACCTTGAGGACACTTCCCTTGATGCTTCACATTTGAAGCCTTCTTCTTCAATGGACAAGATCTCACATGCTGTCCAACATTCTTGCACTTGAAGCATGTAATGTTGGCTAGATTCTTGACTTGATCTTGTCCCTTCTTCTTTTTCTTGGACTTCTTGTTGTTGGGGATAAAACCAAGTCCGCCCTTGTCATGAGGGGATTTTTGAACACTCAAGATAGTGTTGAGAGAGGTATTTCCTTCATGACACATTTCCAAGTCTTTCTTCAAATTAGTGACTTGGCACTTGAGCTATTTGTTTTCCTCTACAAGGTTAGTATAAACAAAAGTGCTAGAGGAAGCTTTATTGTTAGAGCAACAAGACAAGGAGAGCAATTCATCACAAGATTTGGTGACAATATGTCTAGATGAATCACAAGGACTAGCACGTGCCAATAATGAATTTTGAGTAGAAATAGTGCCAATGTCCGCATGAGGCTCACATGATGTTACCTTAGTCAAAATGGCCTCATGAGCTAACTTAAGCCTTTCATGGGAGATTAGAAGGTCATCATGAGAGCTCGAGAGCTTTTCATGACTTTCTTCTAATTTTCCATAATTGCTAGTTAGCAAAGCAAGTTGAGCCCTTAGCTCAACATTCTCCTTTGAGATAGATGCTTCACAAGAAGTAGAGTTAGTAGCACAAGCATCATTGACAATATGAGAGGAGCTAGTAGAAACTAGAGATTTCACATGAGTAGCTTGAAGTTCCTCATAAGACTTAGAGAGTTTGATGAGATCTCCTTTGACATTCTTGTAGACAAGGTCAAGGTGCTCAAAATCCTCTTTAAGTTGATCATGAGCAACTTCAATCTCTTCTTTAGAGGATTCTAAGTCTCTAAGAGTTTCTAGAGCATCAAGAAGGTTACAATCAAGTTTTTCATTTTGTTCTTGCTCTTCGTGAAGTAGATGATTACACTTTCCAAAATGAGTGATAAGATCTTTAAACATCACATAAGTGTTCTTATTTACCCCATGAAGAGAATTACCTATTTCATATATTTCTTGACTCATATCCCTATCACATTCATCATCACTCTCATCAATATCATTACAAAGAGTAGATGATACCTCGGTATTACCTCTTACCATGAGGCACATGTGAATATCGGAGGTTGATGATGATTCTTTTGGAGAGGGAGTTTCTTTATCATCAAGAGTAGGATATCCATGTCCATCCTCTTGACACTCATAGCATTTCCTCTCCAACGAGGTGATGTCCTTCTTTGCTCCTCTAGCAATTTCCTCATTAATGATGTGTGCACTATTTTCTCTTGTTTCCTCCACATGGTTAGTAAAAAACAACTTGAGGAAATAGAAGCATAGAGATCATGGAAACAATGAGTATCAAGCATATCATCACAAAATGTATTCAAGGAATCTCCAAATGATATGCATGGACTATCAACACAAGAATGTAAGTCATTTTTGCTAGATATGCTCAAGTGCAAAGAAGCTACAATGCTAGCATGTATACATGAAGGATCATCAATGTTGAGCACATCACCATCATCATCATCCCAAATTATATTTCCACTCACCATGTCATTACCTTGAGACATGCCACATGATGGTGAGGCGGAAGAAGTTGAAATGTCCAAGTACACGGAGGAAGAAGCAATATGGAGATCTTCATGATTTGAAGATGTGGAGACCTCCTCAATTGACTCCTCCGAAAGATGATGAATATCAACAAGATTGGACCCACCATATATTTCTTCAACTTTGGTCCACATCTCATGAGCCGTCACATAAGTCATAATTAACTCAAACACTTCGAGGGACATAGACCGGATTATGGCATTCTTAGCACCATACCCACAAAGCATATCATCATTTTCCTCACTAGTTGGAAAAAGGTCATCCTTCCATGGAGAAGCCCCTACAAGAACAATTTGCACAAAATTTGGACCCATGGTCCGAAAATGACAAAGCATGCGAATTTTCCACAAGTGATAGTTTGTGCCACTAAAACAAAAAGTGTCATCATGCACTATACCACTAGTCGACATCTTTACTCTCTAGGCAGTGAAGCCTACCAAGGAGAGACCAAAGCTCTGATACCAATTGAAATGATCTAGATGACGACTAGAGGGGGGTGAATAGGCGTCTTAAAACTTTTACAGATTTGGCTTTATCCTAATGCGGAATTAAACTAACGGATACTTTTCAAGCACAAATCCTAAATATGCTAGGCTCAACTAAGTGCACCAACAACCTAAGCTAAACAAGATAGGTACTTAAGAAAACTAGCAAGCACAAACTATATCACAAGATATGGAATTGTAGGAACAACTAAGCAATTCAACTAGCACAAGATATATCAATATGAGCAAGTATGAATTGCGAAAAGTAAAGGGTGTGGGTATGAGATAACCACAAGTCAGTCGGGGACGCGGATTTATCCCGAAGTTCACACTCGTGAGAGTGCTAATCTCCGTTAGAGCGGTGCCGAAGCCAGAGCTCCGGGGCGTCACCAAGTGACTCATCATATTCTCCCTTCCAAGTCACCCCCAACGGATTATCCTTGGTTCACTCGGGGTTGGTCTTGAAGGCGACCACCACACCTTTAGAAACTTCTCCGGAGCACACCACAACCATGGAAGCTTCCGGAGGAACTTGACCACCTAGGCCACTTCAACACCCTTCCCCGGAGCACACCACAAAAGGAAGCTTCGGGGGGGGGGGGGAACCTTGGCCACATAGGCCTCTTCACAATCTTCTTAATGTATCACCAAACCGTCTAGGAGGCGAAGCCTCCAAGAGTAATAAACTCACAGGCTCTCACTCGAACAAATCGATGCGGGGAGCTCAAACCAATGCAACAAATGCAATGCAAGGTCAAGCAACAAATGCTCAACTCACTCTCTCAATCTCACAAGATGCAACTCAAGAAAATAGGAGATTGAAGAGAGGGGATGCAATGGAGGAAATCAACAAATGACTCCAAGATCCATCCAAAAATCCCCCTTCACTTAGAGGGGAGATAGGGGTTTGGGGGAGGTGGTAAGAGGCCCAAAATGATGTTTAGAATGTGAATGAACAGCCCCCCAACCAGTGGGAGGAAGGAGCCCTTAAATAGCCAAAACCCAAAACTAGCCATTGGGGCTCAACGTGCAGTTCCTGGACACCCCGTGCCCACGGGCTCCCGTGCGCACGGTACAAGCCCGTGCACACGGGGCCCCGTGCCCACGGGGTACCTAGGACAACCTGCAGCAGCCCACTAAAACATGCATAACTTTGGCATAAGACATCCGAATTCGATGATCTTGGGCTCGTTTTAAAGCTATGGAAAAGCCAAAGGTCCTCACATAGAGAACCACCCAAGATCAACCAAAAATAATGATGCAAATTATGCAAAGGTTTGAGCTCTCTTTATGCGACGTGAGCAAGCTACTCGCCCGAAAGTCCCTCTTGATAGTACGGCTATCAAACCTATAATCCGTTCTCCCTCCAAGCATCATGAGACCGGAAAAACTAGGAAAACCTAGCTAAGGTATACCTTTGCGTTGCACATTCAACTTGAGCTTGGTGATGACTTCGATGCTTGCCTCAAGTTGGAATCTTTTTCTTGTCCACAATCACTTGGTGAACATACTCGAAATGCTTCCTCATATTGCAATGAGGGAAGCCTTAACTTAAGCCCATCTTCACATGCACATCATCATGATGTGGATCGCAAGCTTCAAAGCATATAACCTCCGGCTTCTCATCTTGCACTCTCCTCGAACCCGATGACCATCACAACTTGATGTCATCCACACATAGGCTACTTGAAATCTCTCTTTTGATGCAAGCCCATGAGGAACACCTAACCCACATAGACATAGAAAGCACATAGCATGGGTTAGGTAGCAAAGCACAATTCACAATTACTTACCATACCACTAGATCACTTGATCCCACGTGGTACAAAGATTGCGCTTTGAGAGTTGACCATCTAGATAATCTTCGAGCTTCATCTTGCTCAACCAACATCCTTACTTCATGTCCCATCTTGGTTTCTTGAAAGCCACAATGAACTCTTCATTTACCTTCATTGCTTCAAGAAAGAGATCATCAAAGACTCTTTCATGACCATATCAAGTTTCACTATGAGTATCATATTGGTCATCATTTTCTCTCTAAAACCTCCATCATAATCTCTTGAGAGGCACAATGAATTCTTCGCTCTAGTTGCTTGCTTCAAGACTTGATCAACCGAAACCCAACACATGAGCTTACCATGATCTTGCCTTGAAACCATAACTTGAATTCTTCTATTTGATTATACTCTCAAGCTCTTGATCCTTAAAAACCCACATATGTCAATCTTTGACATCCTCTAACGAACTTCACCTTGAATATAGTTGGTTAGACATTAAAATCAATCTTGATGGCTTCAACATAAATCCCCAAAGACCAACTTGAAATCTCACGATATGTGACCTAGAGTGCCAAAACCTAGCACTACAAAAAAAAGACACATCCGTGACATTTTGGGCCGAACGAATTTTTTTTCTGTCATACATATGACACTTCTATGACGATAATTGTGACAAAACCCGGTATCATCATAGATGTGGTGGGCTCCTACTTCTATGACAAAAAATCATGACAGAAAATGGGCTTTTCGTCCTGCGCGGGCCGGAGACGCATCTGCATGACATTCTTTGGGCCGTCCATGACGGAAAAAACCATGGTAGAAGCGAGGGGGAGGAAAATTTCGGGGAGTTCCCGGTTACGGTGGGAGGTCGGGGGCCGAGCGATGCGCTTTCTCTCGTACACGTACGCGCGCGTGTGCGAGGCGTTGTTTCTAACTGAACCCGAGCGAGGCGTTGGGCTTTAACTGAACCCGAGCGATTGCACTGCAGGCTACGCGTTACTGAACCCGAGCGATCGATCGATGGCTGTTAACTGAACCCGATCGAGCGATTCCTTCGCTACTGCTGCTAACTGAAGCCGATCGATTGGATGAACAGTGAGCGTTGCGGGGGGGGGGGGGTTGGATGAACAGTGAGCGGTGGCGTTGCCTCTGGATGAACAGGACCCCGTGGTGTGGAGGGCTGGATGAACAGTAGACGGTGGAGGGGTGCCCGTGGAGGGGTGGTTGAACAGGACCCCGTGGTGTGGAGGGCTGGATGAACAGTAGACGGTGGAGGGGTGCCCGTGGAGGGGTGGTTGAACAGTAGCCGGTGGAGTAGCGCGCGGTGGAGGCTGGATGAACAGGAGCCCGTGGAGGCTGGAGGAGGTCGACGGTAGCCCGTGGAGGCTGGAGGAGGTCGACGGTGGAGATGAACAGTATCCCGTGGAGTCCCGTTTTGCGGTACGCCACACCCCTCCCGATGAACAGGACCCCCGTTTCGACCGTAGGAGGTCCGTTTCGTCCGTTTTGCGGTACGCCACACCCCTCCCGATCAACAGGACCCCCGTTTCGACCGTAGGAGGTCCGTTTCGTCCGTTTTGCGGTACGCCACACCCCTCCCGATCAACAGGACCCCCGTTTCGACCGTAGGAGGTCCGTTTCGTCCGTTTTGCGGTACGCCACACCCCTCCCGATCAACAGGACCCCCGTTTCGACCGTAGGAGGTCCGTTTCCTCCGTTTTGCGGTACGCCACACCCCTCCCGATCAACAGGACCCCGTTCCGAACGTAGGAGGTCCGTTTCCTCCGTTTTGCGGTACGCCAGGCCTCGTTTCCATCGCCTGTTCCGTCCAAGCCCTCCCGATGAACACGACCACGCATTCCGTTCCGACCCAGCCGGTTGGCTCCCACGCGTTCCGTTGCCTCCCGATGAACACGACGCATTCCGTTGCCTCCCCATGAACACGACGCATTCCGTTGCCTCCCCATGAACACGACGCATTCCGTTGCCTCCCCATGAACACGACGACGACGCTGTTTCTCCGTTCCGACCCAGCCATGTACACGAGCCCTGGCCGTACGTATGCGCGAGTAGGCGTTCGAGACCCCGCCCGTATGTACACATACGTGGCCGTATTTTCTTTCTTGCACCCTGGCCGCTGTACGTACGTGTACATGCTACGTGCGCGCCTCTACTACGACACGTGCGCGCCTCTACTACGACACGTGCGCGCCTCTACATCGACCAGTATGTACGTACACGTTCGCGACCAGAATGACAACGCTACGTACGCTTCGACCAGGTGGGTCCCGACTGTCAGGCACTTCCTTGCCTGCGAAGATGTAGCTGGTGGGTCCCAGCAGTCAGGGGGCGAATCGTTTTTTTTGCCCGGACGCACTTCCTTGCGTGCGAAGATGTAGCCGGTGGGTCCCAGCAGTCAGGGGGCGAATCGTTTTTTTTGCCCGGACGCACTTCCTTGCGTGCGAAGGTGTAGCTGGTGGGTCCCAGCAGTCAGGGGGGCGAATCGTTTTTTTTGCCCGGACGCACTTCCTTGCGTGCGAAGATGAAGCTGGTGGGTCCCAGCAGTCAGGGGGAAACGTTTTTTCCGCGAAATACAGTGGCCCGTCCGGTGGGTCCCAGCTGTCAGGTGGAGGAATCATTATTTTCCGCGTAATAAGGAGGCACTTCCTTGCTGCGGCCGTGGACCCAGCTGTCAGCCTCTCCACGTACAGTCCACGTCCGATGGAAGTCGTTCCTTGACCACGTTGACCAGGCCGCGCCGAGAGCACCACGGCGGTGGACGACGGCGAGGCCTAGGAAGGGGACGACGCGGAGCCGGGGAAGACGCGGCAGTGGAAGCCCGCGCGGAGAGGAGTACGAGGGTTCACTGGTTCGGCTGCGGTGTGAGGCTGCCGTCGCCGCAGGGCCTGGCCAGCGGTGGGAATAGTAGGGGGCGGTGAGGCCTCCGCGGCAGCACAGCCGGCCACGGGAGGCAGGAGCATGCGGCACGACCGGCGCTGCTTTGGGCGGCTGGAGCAAGAAGACCAGAGGTTGAAGAAGCACTACGGCCGTTGGATGGACATCGTACGGTCACTGGAGCTAGAATCGTTCATATTGACTAAGTTGACAAAGCCCTCCGTCCCCGTCAACTTAGTTGGCCCACAAGTCATCCTCCCACTATGGTGGGTCCCAGCTAGCAGGGGGTATTCATTTTTTGTGCGTAATAAGGAGGCACTTCCTTGCGTGCGAAGATATAGCTGGTGGGTCCGACATGTCAGCGGGGGGAACGTTTTTTTCGCGAAATACAGAGGCCCTTCCGGTGGGTCCCAGCTGTCAGGTGGAGGAATCATTATTTTGCGCGTACAGTCCACGGCCGATGGATGTCGTTCGTTGACCACGTTGACCAGGCCGCGCCGAGAGCACCATGGCGGTGGACGACGGCGAGGCCTAGGAAGGGAACGACACGGAGCCGGGGAAGACTCGGCAATGGTTGCCCACGCGGTGGGGAGTACGAGGGTTTACTGGTCCGGCTGCCGTCGCCGGAAAATAACAGGAGGTGTGGGTGAGTAGAGGAATGGCCTGGCCAGCAATGAAGTAGGGTGGGGCGGTGCGGCCTGTGCGGCAGCACAGCCGGCCACGGGAGGCGGGAGCAGGCAGTCCCACCGGAGCTGGTTTGGGCGGCTGGAGCAAGAAGATCAGATATTGAAGAAGCAGCACGGCCGTTGGATTAACATCCAACGGTCACTGCTGCTAGAATCGTTTGTGGACTAAGTTGACAAAGCCAAAGTACACGTCAACCTAGTAGACCCACAAGTCAGCCTCCAAATCTGTCCCAAACAGCATACAGCCCGAAATTTCTAGCCAGATTCAAATTAATTTTAAATCTAAATATACCTTAATTTAAATTCAATGAAATTTTACCCGCACAAAAACAATGAAATTTAAAATATCAAAATCCGAAAGAAAACAGTATTTTGGAACTAATTGCCTGTTTGCTGTATTTTTTCATTTTACAGCCCATTTATTATTACTTATAGCCCATTTCTTATTACTTATAGCCCATTTTCTGGGCAAAATGCATCCCTCCTCGTCTTGAAAGATTTCCGGCCCAGCAGGGCGTAGAAAAGCAAGTAGGCCTACGTTGGTTATTCTGCAAAAAACAAAATAGCTGGCTAGCCATTTTCAGAAAGGAAAAAAACAAACTGGGCTGGTCATGTGCTAAACATATGAAATAAAAGCCTGGGCTAGACGGGCCACGGGTCCCGCACAACCCAGTTGATACCCTTCTCCGTCCCGAAAAAACAAAATTACTGCGCGCGCTGCTGGGTCCCTACTGTCATCCTCACCATGTACAGTCATCTCCTTATTCCTCTCGGTTGTTGACCATGTTGACAACACCGGAGGGCGGCGCCGCGGCGAGCGAACCAAGGCGGAGGACGATGGTGAGGCCTCGGACGGGAACGAACAGGAGCCGGGGAAGATCACAGCCAGCCGTGGGAGGCGGGAGCAGGCGGTCCCGCCGGCGCTGGTTTGGCTTTGGCGGCTCGAGGAAGAAGAGACTGAAGAAACGCGACAGACGTTGAATGTCAATCCAACGGTCAAGGTTGGCACAATCGTTTGTTGACTAAGCGGACACCAAGTAGCATACTTTTTTATATATAGGAAGAAAACTGCGAGGAAAATGCGTTCGTCTGCCGTCCTCCTCACAGGGAACGTTCGCCACATAAGTGACTAGCACCCTTGGTTTTCAACCGAGAGGTCTTGGGTTCGAGTCCCAGGAACTCTCAATTTTGTCCTCCTTCCTTCCTCGCAAAAAAAGGGAAAGAAAATCAAAGACTTGGGAAGGCGTACAGAACAAGCTAGTGTACCAGTAAAGAGACGTTGCCGAGTTTTAGAAAAAAGAAAGACGTGCTCCTGTAGCTGGTTCGAATCCAAACCTAGACTATGACTATATATGGTGCTATGCTACTCTGCAAGTAATGAAACTGACATATCCAACGTTCGCTTCTCCTCTTCTCTACTTACTCTGCCTAGCATCAGAAGCTCTGGCCGCAGCAACCATGTCCGCTGGCTGCTCGTCCACCTGCTCTTCAGCAGGCAACAACCAGATATGCGCCAAGTCGCCACCCGTACCATCGCCTGTGGGTCTCATCACACCCCCGCCGGCACGCGCACCGCAGCCGATTGCTCATCGCAACCCGCTGCCGTTGGTGTGGTGCCACTGCTGCAAATCACGCAGAGTCATCCGTCGCGTCTCAACCACAATCCGCAACCCTGGCCGAGTCTTCTACAAATGCCCGAATCATGGGGTAATAATATGTTTAAGTGTTGTTCTGCTGCTTTCAGTTGCTGATTTTTTTAATAGTTTGGTTGATGATCTTCCAATTTGATTCGTGCAGAAAAGGGAAGATTCGTGTGATTTGTATTTCTGGGAAGTTGCTGATGTGGGGGAATGCAACTACGCTGATTATTTGGTTAGCCGAGGAATCCCAATACCAGCAGGTTGGGGTGTTGGACAAGTAACTGAAGGAACGGCAGAAGAGGAAGATGCAGAGCAGAAGGTTAAAGATGCAGTTCCTCTGATCATGGCCAAGCAACAGCTGCTGAACGGCCTTGACAGCAATGAGGAGATGAAAGAGCTTGTGAAGATAATGGGCAAAATCGATGTGCTCTGTAGGATGATTGTCTCTTTATTTGCAGTGTATGTAGCACTCGTGATGTATTCAGTGGCTACGACATGAGCACTTTGCTGAAACTAGTAATGAATGAAACCTGTGTAGCAGGCTGGGCGTAGTGTTGTGAACATCTAATGATTTCTATTAACGGAAATCAGGGGGTATCCCCTTTTGCTCATATAAATAAATAAATAGCAGAGGCCCTGTCGGGTCAGCTTTGTTCTCATTCGAAGACGTCGAGCAAATTGCAGTCCAACAGCAAACTATGTCATCAAATTCAAGTTTCACAGCCAAATATGAGTACAACTAAACAACAATGTCATCATGTTTTAGTTGTCATACAATCACCAAACACAAATCAGCATACATAACAAGTGATGTTCTCACAGCAAAATACTAAACAACATGTTCATCAGGTTTCAGTTGTCATAGCAAACACAATTTCACATAGTAGATAAAAAACGTCTTCTGACAGGCAAATACGACAAAAGCAATGTAATCATCATCCGCAGCAGCAGCGTCAACATCTTCGCCATGTGTATCAGTCTGAATCGTAATTCCCCACGGTGTCATCTTCTTCTTCGTCCTCAACGTCCTCGAACGTTGGCTTCTTCTTGATCAACTCTTGTATGTCCACAGCACGACAGGCAATCTTTTCGCCGGCGTCATTGACGTGATGGTTCTCAAAGATATTAGGAACATCTGTGTTATCTTGTACATCAGGAGCAGTGTAAGCATCATCTTGTTGTGCAACTTCATTAAACGAATTCCTCTGCTCAAACCTTTGCAATACTCTCCAGTCATCGCTACGTGCAAATGTGTCTTCCAAGAAAAATATCTGTGTTGCTTGATTTGCCAAAATAAAAGGCTCGTTGGTCTGGTACGCCGCCTTGACATTGATGGATTTGAAATAATCATCAGCTCTGGGTTTTGCGATCCTGGAAAACAGGTTATACCAACGACAGCACAACAGAACCACACACCGATGATCCTCGAAACTGGAGATATACTGCAACTGAACAATGTCTGTTATGTTAGCATACATTTCAGTTGTCTCTTTGTCATACGTATCCGTGCTCATGATGGCACTGTTTTGTGTCTTCCTGCCTTCGTCTCGTGCAAGGGTGTTGTAGCGCACATCTCCAACAACGCAAGATTCATAATGTCTTACCCGAGTATCAGGACCCATTGCTAGTGAGTAAAGGGCATCATCAACTGCCTGCCCATCCTCCCGCATCTTCTTAACCTATGGTTAGAAAATAGACAAGCTGATCATCTTATGTACTCAATATATTAAAAAAACTGACAGTGCACTTCAAAAGCTTACATGGTTCTTGAACCATTTCGCAAATCCTGCCATAACCAGTTTGTCAATGTTTCTTGGATTTTGCGGCAGTAACTCCTCTTTGTAGATGCTGCACAACATAGTGATCGCGTCAAACATCTAAATATATAAGAATGTGCTGCAAGTTTAGTAGATTACGATGTATAAGCTGCAGTACTGCACTTACTTGATATAAGGTAGTATCTCAGGACAGTTATTCAACACATACCAAACCATTTTGTCCAAATCTTTAGGTTTGTCCTCTTGTCGACTCTTCCCTGTAACTCGAACAGAATAATCGAAAACATTGAGCCCGGGATTGTCTTCACCCACCTCTTTGCTAAGCTGATCAGCTGTTTCAATGTATTTTGAGCAGAATGTCAACGCTTCTGTAGCAATGTAGGCCTCTGCAATGGAACCCTCGGGTCTAGCTCTGTTCCTAACATAGCCCTTGAAAGTGCCTAGCCGCCTTTCAATAGGGTACATCCAGCCATACTGTACTGGACCTCTAAGTAGTGCCTCATCAGGTAGATGAACAGCCAAATGCACCATCACATCAAAGAAGGCTGGAGGATATATCTTCTCAAGGTCGCATAGGATAGTTGGTATCTTGTCTCTAAGACGCTCCAAAGCATCTATCCTGATATTCCTACTGCAGAGTTCCCTGAAGAATTGTCCCAACTCTGCAACTGCTCTGTATAAGTCAGGGCGGCCCAATCCTCTAAGGATAACAGGTAAAACCCTTTGAAGTAGGACGTGGCAGTCATGAGTTTTCAACCCTTGTACCTTGTTTCCATCTGCACTGACTCTCCTTTCAGGGTTGGAAGCAAATCCATGTGGGAATCTCACACGTGACAGGACCTCGCAGAATTCTTTTCTTTTTACCTTGTCCAAGACGTACACAGCTGGTGCCATATCCCGTGGTTTACCTTCATCTTGCACCTGCAAATCCTTTCTGATACCCAGGTGTGTCAAATCAATCCTAGATTTTAAGGTATCTTTCGTCTTGCCTTCAATATTAAGAAGTGTGCCGATAATGCTGTCACATATATTTTTCTCGATGTGCATCACATCAAGATTATGCCGCAGATCCAAATCTTTCCAATACTCCAAGTCCCACAAAGTGGACCTGCGGGTAAACAATAATCTCTCTTCTACCCTGCCACGCTTCCTTTTCCCGCTACCATTACCAGGATGGTTTCCTGGTGTAATATGCCTGACCTTCTCTAATTCCACTTGCAACTCATCGGCGGTGAGCCTCTTTGGCGCATCACGGTTTTCATGCTTTGCATTGAACACATGTCTTCGGTATTTTCTAGGATGCGGCTTGTCCTTGGCAAGGAAACGGCGGTGTCCAATGTAACAGATCTTGCTAAGTATTGCGTATGACAGCGGATTCCTGTCACAGCGAACACATGCATTGTAACCATGTGTCGTTCGCCCTGACATAGTGCCCAAAGCCGGATAATCATGGATGCACCAAATTATAACAGCACGCAGAAAGAAATCAGCTGGTGGGCTGCTATATAGGTCTCGAGTGAGAACACCCTTCCATAGCTGTTGAAGTTCCTCCACAAGAGGCTCCATGAACAAATCAAAATCCTTTCCAGGACTTTTTGGACCTGGGATGAGCAAGGCCATCATGTAGTTTGATTCTTTGGTGCAGACATTTGGAGGCATGTTGTAAGGGATAACAAGCACTGGCCACATGCTATATGTGGCGCTCTGGTGGCCAAATGGGTTAAATCCATCTGAAGCTAAGCCAAGTCTAATGTTTCTCGGGTCAGCAGCAAACTCTTTGTGTTTATCATTGAAGCTTTTCCACTCACTACCATGAGATGGATGGCTCATTACATTCTGATCTCTGTACTCCTGGTTCCTAGAATGCCACAGTACATCCTCTCTTGTTTCAGCATCATGAAACAACCTCTGCAATCTTGGTGTAATTGGAAAATGTCTCAGAACATTATGAGGAATCCTCTTCACAGCATCGCCATCTTTCCATCTTGATGATTTGCATTTCGGGCATTCACTTAAGTTGGCATAATCCTTCCGGAACAGAACACAATTATTCTTACAAACATGGATCATATCATATCCAATTCCAACTGCACGAAGGAAATTCTTCATTTTACTGTAGGTGTGTGGCAGCTCAGACGCATCTGGGAAAGATTTGCGGAAAGCAGCCAACATCGCATCGAATGATTTGTTGGTCATCCGCTCAGATGTCTTCACCTGAAGAAAGGTGACCATAGCTGAGAATACTGACAGCTTATTTCCTGGGGTGACAGCAACGTTGCATTGTTCCAACATGCGGGCCCACCGTTTTTCTTCTGCAGGTGAAAGTTCACGGAATGCACGAGCATTTCGTAGCATTGTTTCAATGTTGGTCAAACTCACTGGCTCCGCCACCACCACCTCCTCCTCCTCTTCCACCTGAGCATCAGGCAGATCAAGATGGTGATCTGCTGCTTCCACGTAGTCAATAACATTGACGTTCACAGCTTCACCATGATGAACCCACCTAGTATATGTGACCGACATCCCATACAAGTGTAGATGATTTTGCACAGTTGACTGGGGTCTTGTAACTGAATTCATACAACTGCTACACGGGCAGAGCACATCTGATTTCGGACCACCGTACTCAGCTCTGATAAAGTTCATGAAGTTTTCAACCCCCTCGACATATGCAGCGGAGAATCTTCGAGCAGAAGTTATCCAAGTCCTGTCCATCTGTTAGACATACAAATTAGTTCTTCTACTAGATATTACAGGAAAAACATATATGCTTTTTTATGAAGTCCAGAAAAAAATACCTAGGTCGATGTCTAAAGCTATGGCAAGATATTTGGACGAGCAGATCTAAGTAACGAAATATATGTAAAGCTAATTCAGCAAACAGATTTGAGTGCCAAATTATGGCAGGCTGTTTCAGCAGTCAATGAGGCCGAGCACACAGCCATCGAACTATCGAAGGCCATCGCAGCAACAAAGATCGAGTATAAAACGGTGTAGAGCTATTTCACCTAACAGATTGGCTACTAGACCATGGCAATCTACGTCACAATAAATATATGGCAGGATATTTTAGCAACTAATCGGCCTTGGCATGCCATCTCAGCTAAGCAGATTGAGTGCAGAACAGGGCAAGGAAGCTTCTTAAGCAGAGCATATTGACAGTAAACTACTTCGGCAAACAGTGAGATTAACAGCGTCTATCAGCTAACATTCAGCGCTACACCGACATGAACGGGGCCTCAGTCTAGAATGCGCGTACCGTGGGAGAAGCTGACCGCCGTGCGTCTCCACACGAACGTCGCCAGCGGTGGCGGCGCTGACCGCCGTGCGCCTCCACAAGAACGTAGCCAGAGGTGGCGGCGCGGCTAGAGGACGGCAGTCTACGAGAGCGTACTGTGGGAGCGAGAGGATCGCCGAACCGCGGCGCCGACGTATCGGCGCGGCGGGGAGGGCGGCTTTGGCGGAGCGAATGGAGTGGAGGGGGACAGGGGGGAGGGGGTTTGGGGAATATTATTGGCTAGTTGGCCGAAGGGCGGTTGAATCGGATTTGGGGGGAATTTTTGGGTGTGGGGGGGGAGGATTTTCGCGCGGTGGGCGGGGGGAGTTTGGCGCATGGTCGGTTTCTCCAAGTGCAGTCCCACGTGTCAGTGAAGAGGCAAGCCGAAGCGCGTTCCGTTTGCGTGAGCCGTGTGCAGGACCGAACGTGTGTGGGGTGCAATGCGACCGCGACAGGAGTGCTGTGAGTGTACCGCCTTTTTTCCTTTTAAACTAGGTGCTTCGCCCCCTCAAAAAAAATTTGTTGCTTCGCGCGATCCATCGATACTACTACTAGTAATCCGGTAATCCCGACTAAAACGGCGCGGCCGGGTCTTTTCCCGCGCGATATGCTGGGAGGTTGGCTTAGTTGGGTTTTTTAGGACGAGTAATGCTACACCTACGTAATCCCAGTTACGTAATTAACGTAATGTGAAACGTGTGAGCTGTTGATTGTAGATTGGGGGGAGGGAGGGGCCCACCACCATGAAAATCAGGGGAGGAGAGAGAGAGGCAATTTACGTTAACCCTTTCGTAGGTTCCCGTAGATGTAGAAAGATGTGAAATGCGTGAATGTGTAGTGGACGTACTATTGGAGTGCCTAAGATAATTTGTGTATGTATAGACCCTATGTGTTTATTTTACTTCGCATGTTAGATTTGTCTCGGTTCAATAAAAAGCAGAGTTGGTGATGATGGTGTGCCTGTCATCCTGCAATATAGGCCGTCCGATCTATATCTAACGGATAGGAAGGAAACTATGACAATTTACCCGCACTCCTCTCCACATTTGCAGATAAGGCTTTCCCTCGTTCATCCTTTTCTCCCACAAGATCTTGATCTTCCGTGCAACGCACGGGCATCTTGCTAGTACTCCTACAATATGTATATTATTGTGAAAGTTCATATACACCGGCCGAGATTAATGCAAACACGGCAGATTTTCATTACATTTCGAACTTTTATAGGACAGAAAAATAAAAGAAACCCGACCCTAAACCTATTCTACGGCGGCGACCGACGTCCTCCATCTGCGATCTCTATGTACGGGGGCGGGGTTCAAGACCCGTGAAGTGAAGGTGCGGTCTCCGGCGAGGAAGAGTAGAACACGGGATACGGACCGGCCAGTTGGCACACCATGCCCTGCCGCCTCCCATGCCCTACTCATCCTCGGAGGAGTCCCCGACCTCGGCGGTGCCGGACGTTGGACGGCGGCAAGTAGGACGCGTGGCTGACGGTGCTCCCGTCGTCGGCCGCCAGCGTGGCCACCGCTTGTGCGGTCGCGTCCGCGTCCGGCTACGCCGCTATTGCGTCGCGAGAGGCGACTTGAGCGAGGGCGGCGACCTCGAGCTTCATCCCCGAAGACAAGCTCTCCCGCAGAGCGTTCGCACTTGCGGTCATGGCGGATGTGGTGCCAGGTAGGAGGACGATGCGCTATGGTGTGGAGGTTAGCTGGGCGTTGCCGCTTTAAGTAGCGCATTCCGGTGAGGCCAAGCGTCCGGGTGCGTCATTAAGTCGCCGGAGTTGGTTCCTCGGGCACCGAGCCTCTTAACGACGACATACGAACGGACGGCATGAATGCGGGCAGCTGGCGCCGGCTGGGAACGCACCGCGCGACGGCGCGAGGGACGAGGGTTTTGGTGTGCCAGGGTAGTCAGCTGCGGTCGTGGCAACGTTGGAGATGCCCTTTGCTCACATGCGATCCCCGCATGTCATTGAAAAAGCAAGACGACCCGGCATGGTCTCAGGTCCAGAGGATGCAGTTGGCCGCGCTACACCACTCCGCGGACGCGTCGCGGCGCCCCGTGCATCCTCGACGAGCCGGGTGTTGGGGTGTGTTTGGATTGTGGCCAAAGTGCACCTTACCAAAATTTTGGTCATGACCCAAAGATTGGTCTTTGTTTGGATGGTTGCCATTTTTTTGGCATGCCAATGAACTCTAGCCAACTCTAGTTCATTTTTCTTGCCAATGTCGGCCAAATCATGGGCAACCAATACCTCAACCAAAATTTTGGTCATGACCCAAAGATTGGTCTTTGTTTGGATGGTTGCCATTTCTTTGGCATGCCAATGAACTCTAGCCAACTCTAGTTCATTTTTCTTGCCAATGTCGGCCAAATCATGGGCAACCAATACCTCAACCAAAATTTTGGCTACCCAATGCTTTGATGGGGCAACCTTGGGCACAAACCAAACATACCGTTGGTCGTGCCACAGCACTAACGCCACCCTCGGCACACTGAAACCGACCGTGTCTAGCGACGATATGAGCGTGTCGCTCACCGCGGTCGCCGTGTCCAGAGGCGGTGCTGGAGCTGCGCCCCGTTGTTGGCCCCAACGACCCACATGAACGGTTGTCGGTGGCGAGGAGGTCGTGGGCCAGCTCCTCCATTGGACTAGTCTGCGCTACGTCGTCCCGACGGGTGTGCCCCACATGTCGGTTTCCCTGTTTTCCCGGCCATATTCGAGCGTCAGTGCTCCGCGTTGCGCATTAGGCCTTTCACTATGTAGGCCAAGCGAGACAACTTATTGTTTATTTGAGCCGTTCAAGTATAATCATGTGGCGTTTGCTTATTTCTCATTCCTCTCCAACCCTCTTCTCCATCGATCATGTCGCCCTCCAGTCGAGTCCATCCTCCCGCATGCCTCATTTGAACATTCCGCCGAGTATCATTCGCATGTACCCACCCTAGTCCTCTTTCAATAGATCTCCGGACCCCGAGATGAAATCGAGAGGGAACGAGTGGGGGCACGTGATACCTAAGGCGGATTCAAAATTTTGAACCGGTGATCATAGCATCCGCAAATCATATATAAAGGGTATTCAATGTTCGTTTCGTTTTTGAACGTACAATATACTCCCCCTATCCTTTCTAGTTTACATATAAGTTTTATGTGTAGTCAAAGTATCTCTACTTTGATCAAAAAGGTATCAACATTCAACAACGCCCAATCAATATTGTTAGATTCGTACGTACTCCTAGATTTGTACTCGAGATGGTTTCCAATTTGACTATTGACAAGATTAATAGTACATGAGATGTATAATGTGAAAATTATATCATTGGAAACTCCTTTCACATACGAATTTGACCGTATGCTTTGTGTAAGTTGCATGTCATATATTATTACTCTAACATTTGGTCAAAGTTAGCCTCGAAAAACGCATTAGACCCTGTATGCTTTGTGTAAGTTGCATGTCATATATTATTACTCTAACATTTGTGTAAGTTGCATGTCATATATTATTACTCTAACATTTGGTCAAAGTAGTATAGTGGAAGTGGATCCTCTGACGTAGGTATCCCTGCCTTACCCTCCCTTTCGGTCACTTACTGGCGGACCCCATGCTTGCTAGGCCCCGCATGTCAGTTACTCAATGGGTTCGGCCACGTCAGGGGATCCTCATCCGTAGTATACTCCCTCTGTTTTTATTTACTCCGCATAAAACGGAGGGAGTGGTGGTATAATAAATGACGCGGGCGGGGGAGGGGGAGGGACGTCGGTTTGCTCTCAACTGCGGTCCCACAAGCGAGCGAAAACGCAAGACGAAGCGCGTTCCATTCGGTGAGCGACGTGGAGGGTCCAGCGTGCCGGGCTGCAACGCGAACGCGACAAGAGCGATGTACAGTCAAAACCGATTGACCGGTCGTCACCGGAACCACTATTCACACCAGAACCTTCGCTGCTCGGCCTACGCCAGCCACTGCCCTAAAACCACACCAAATCTCCAGCCCATTCCCCCACCTTTCGATCCCCTAGCCCGCATCAAGCGTCCCCTAGTTCGCCGGAAAGCCATGGTGCGCCGCAAGATCACTTACTACAAGATGCTGACGCCGGAGCGCCGCGCAGAAATCGCGGCGGCGGTCGGCGCCACAGACCTCCGTTCCCAAGCTCGCTTTGCGGCGGGCCAATCCCCGAGTTCTCTGGAGCCAAGCTACGAGGAGGAGGAAGCCGATCCAATGTTCATGGCGGAGGTCGCGGCGCAGAAGGCCCCCGATGGGTATGAGACGATGGACGTCGACTTCGTGCCGGCGTCCGAGTCCCCCATGGTGCAGGCGGACCAGCGGTTCAACATGGCGATACTAAAGGAGGACCGGGAGGCAGAGGCTCAACTCGACGCGGAGCGCGCGCATGCCGCTGCCATCGAGGCTCTCCTGCAGGCGGAACCGGATGTCGTGGATGTGAACCGGGCGGCGGAGGCTCAACTTGAGGCGGAGCGCGCGGATGCCGCTGCCATCGAGGCCCTCCTGCAGGCGGAACCGGACGTCCTGGACTTGAACCGGGCGGCAGAGGCTCGACTCGACGCAGAGCGCGCGGATGCCGCTCTCATCGACGCCCTCCTGCAGGCGGAACCGGACGTCCTGGACTTGAACCGGGCGGCGGAGGCTCGACTCGACGCGGAGCGCGCGGATGCCGCTGCCATCGAGGCCCTCCTGCAGGCGGAACCGGACGTCCTCGACTTGAACCGGGCTGTGCTCTCGTCCGTGCAGAGCGCCCGCACGCTCCGCTTGAACGAGTAGCTGGAGGCCGAGGACAACCACGGTGCGGAGACACACGTCGGCAGCGACGGCTGGTTCGCGCCGGCAGCCAAAGACGACGAGGCCGTCTCTTTCCGCGAGCAGTGATAGTTTTTCTTTATGTTGTTGTTTTTATGGATCTTTTGCTGTGTAAAAACATATATTTGTTATGCAAGTCGCCTGACTTGGGTCAGTCTACCATTTCAGGCGGTTGGATGAATATCCTACGTCTCCTAACCCTTCTTTCCTTCTTCCTCACCTCTTCTTCTTCCCCAACAGACCACCGCACGGGCCGTACGGATACTCCCCAACATGCGGTTGGATAAACATACTCTATGAACGAAAATTATGTGTCAGCGATAGGATGGCTGAGTTTGGTTTGTTCACATGCGACAGCACGTGTCAGTGAGGGTGCGTTCCCTTGGTTGGGTTTGCGGCGTGCAGGAGCGACTGTGTGAGGGTGCGGTGCGACCGCGGCGTGCAGGAGCGACCGTGTGAGGGTGCGGTGCGACCGCGACAGCCGTGCGCAAGTGTACCTCCTTCTCATTTTGAAAACTTTAGGCAAGCTTGGCAAAAATGTGTGGCGAAGTTTGGCAATGCAAGGCCTAGACCCAAACAGGATAAGTACGTACGTACTAGGAGTACTAGTGTTAAAAAAGAAAGGCGGGGTTTTCCTTCGCGGGATTTAATCGATACAAATCCTCGTTTCACGTGTCAATTAATGCGTATTTTTTTCTCCAAAGACCAAAGAGCTAACCATCTCACTCCTCATCGCTTGATTAATGCAGCGCCATGCAAACCAACCTTCTCACTTCCGCATGCATGCAGGGGATATTAATGTCCTTGGTTGCTAACCCCATCAATTTTGCCTCGATTAGTGTTAGTGGCCCTTTGCAAATTGTAATTTTGATATACTGGCCTTGTGTACAAAAAAATGGAGGTAGTAACTATATTTGACTTCCTTCCCCATTGCGGTGACGTCGACGATATCTTTTTTTGGTGGTTTGGCGAAGTGCGTTCGACGGAGAACACCATTGAGGGAGACCACGGTAAGTCGTTCGCAAGTGCCGCCTGCAAGCCGAGACAACCGCCTTATTTGCATCCAGGAAGTCCTTTACTAGTACTACTAGGAGTACTAGTGCGGTGAGATGGTTTCTCGAAGAAGACGATGGAGAAGCGGAGTCAGCGAAGAGTGAAATGATGGTTGCTTCGTCCGTGCTTTTGTGATTTGACGCCTCACTGCTTTGTGATTTGTGATAGAAGGGACAGGGGAGTAGACTCTGTGCTCTATACTGTACTACATGCGTCCAAGCATGGGAGAAAGAGGAGAGACGTTGCATTTTTCTATTCCTTCAATCAATCAATCAGGGAGCTTCGGTTCCATCTTTTTGGCTTTGGCAACACCGTCCACAATGGTTCCCACGATGCCAAAAGCTATTTTCACATTTGGCTACACATTGTGGATGCCCTTAACCGTACCACTTGGTTTTGCTCCTGTGTGCTATCTATACAAATCTCAATTATATTGATCTAAAAAATTATAGAATCAAGATTAGTAAAAAGGAGGTGATTTTGCCGCGCGGATGGCGGGGGAGGTTTCTTATTTGAGCAATGCTACATCCACGTAATGGTTTACGTAAAGTTACGAACTGATGTGATGTGGGACTATTTGATTGGATTAAAGGAGAGGATTAGGCCCACCCCACCTGAAAATCAGGGGGGCATATATAGATTAGATGGAAAGTATACGTAGCAGCTACGTAGCCCTTTGTAAGTCTAGGATTAGGCTTCTTATTTTCGGAGGACGTTGTCCTGGCGGTTTGCTAACATGCGGTCCCACGTGTCAGTGCTTTACCAAGCCGATCCGCGTCCCACATGAGGCAGAACAACGGCAGAAGCAACACGTGGTTAAGTTGAAGAAGATGAGGGAGAAGCGGATTCAGCAACGAGTGAAATGATGTGATGGTTGCTTCGTCCCTCCAACTTAACTGCGGGAAAGGTGCAGCTTTGTGATTTGACGCCTCATTGCTCATTACTACGCCGGCGCCATGACTGGGGTGCTTCACCCCGGCTGCTCTGCACTGTATTCCGGTATGGCACGTGGACCCGGTAGCTTGATGTCCCACATGTCGGCGAAAGGGACTAGAAGATTTATGAAAGCGAGCGCTCCACTCTTACGACGGAGGAGTAGACGACACGACGGCCCAGTGAACTGTCACTTGTAGTACTGTATAGTACTATAGTTTTGCTGTTTCGCACGATCCATCGATACAAACCCGATTAAACAGGAAAGGGCGGGATTTTTCCCGCGCGGTAGATGATACTGGCCATACATTTCAAAGGCAATTTTAATGTATGCAAACTGAATAATTATAAGTAACAATATGATATCTAGTAAAACTAAAAACACATATGATTTATTGTGTTAGAGTGTAGTAGTAGTGCTGTATTGCATAGTTGTTAGATGTAACATGCGAGAACGTGTAGAGATGTAGTTTTGGAGGGCCTACAGAGAGAAAAGCGTAATACGGTCACCGAACTTCAGAATAAGCTGATTACGGTCACTATATACGTTTTGCGGTGATTATACGGTCACTTGCTCACAGTTCAGCATCGGATTGCACTCTGTTGACCGGCCAAATAGTCTGCGTGGCGCCATGTTGACTAGTTAAATTGACCACGTTCCTTGTGGGTCCCACCTGTCAGTTCGCATAGGCAAAAGGTCAGATAAACACAAATTTACGCAGGCGCGACAAGGCTCCAACCCGTGCGCGGGAATCACCTGGTTGTGTATGTGTCTGTCAGGGCCTGATGTGTGCGCATGCACGTGTAGGTTGAGCACTTGAGCGTGAGAGTGTGTGTTGGTCGTGTGGTGTACTGGTGTGTGCATGCATGCGTGCGTGTGTGCGTGTGAGTGTTGCGTGCGTGCGTGTGAGTGTTGCGTGCGTGCGTGGCTGCGTGTGTACGTGTGAGTGTTGCGTGCGTGCGTGGGTGCATGTGTTTGTGTGAGTGTTGCGTGGATGCAGTTCGTGTGCATGCGTGCGTGTGTGTATAATCACCACACCAGCTCCTGTGTGTTAAAACAGACGGCTCAGCATACCAATACAAGGCCACCTTGTCCGCTGTGCCCGCGGTCATGACTTCGAACCACCGTCCAAATATTTTTTTGTCGTTTGTTTTCATTCTTACTAGCAAGATGCCCGTGCGTTGCACGTAACATCAAGATGCATTTGTATGACTTGTTTATCTTGTGAGAGAAAAGGATGAACGAGGGAAGGCCTTATTTGCAAATGTGGAGAGGTGTGTGGGTACCTTTTTGCAAAATTGCCATAGTTTCTTTCCTATCCGTCAGATATAAATCGGACGGCCTATATTGCAGGATGGCAGGCACACCATCATCACCAACTCTGTTTTTTATAAGAGTGTATTTTATGTATTTTATAAGAGTGTAGATGTAGAGTAGATACAAGTCGACAGGTGGGCACGATGGTAGTGAGATAATGTGATGCAACACTAGAGGTGCCACGTGGAGCGTTTAACTGGTCAACTAGTCATGTCATGAGCAAATACAGAGTTGTACGGTGAGCCCGTGACTGTATAATAACCACTAAACGTAAATGGTGACCGTAATGAGTGGATTCTGAAGTCCAATGTACGTATCGTGCTTTCGCTTCAAATACAATGATCGTCATTGCATATATCGCGAGAGAAAGATGAAACATGCGTGAATTTTCTGGGGGCTTACTTTTAGAGGACCTGGAGATAGTTTTGTGTGCATACGTGAAAGGGGCGTACAGGGGGGTATGCGATGGAGAGAGAGATGCTCTTCGTTTCTCTTTATTATGACTAACTTTGTATATAGTATAAAAATATACAAATTCACAGTGCGGAATAAATATCATTGTGGGCACCATGCAATGCAAATTAGCGTTCGTACTCCTCCATATAACTTTGTAATGTTGTATATATGTAGAAACTCTAAAATAATTTTTTGGCCACACTTTATTCAAAAGGAATGTTGTATGCGAAATAAACGTGAAGAGAGGGCTTTTTAGATCAATGGGGTACGTGATGTAA
This sequence comes from Triticum aestivum, assembly GCF_018294505.1. NCBI lineage: Eukaryota > Viridiplantae > Streptophyta > Magnoliopsida > Poales > Poaceae > Triticum > Triticum aestivum. Next base: position 376,774,975 of record NC_057808.1, on the reverse strand, counting down.
CATGTGTGAATGTGTAGTTGATGCATTTGGCGGGGCCTAGAGAGGTATGTGTGTGTATTACGTATTCGAGAGAGGCATGGATAGAGGGGCCGACGGGGGGGGCGTGGGAGAGATAGCACGAGAAATGAGAGTGGTCTAGAGAGAGAGAGACGAATATGACGTCACGACAAGAGATTCCATTCCCTTGAGTGTGTATATGCAAGGGGGGAGGGAATAGAGGCACCAGGAGAAATTTTCTGTGTGTGTGGTGTTTGTGTTGGTATGTGTGGGTGTGAGAAGATAATGAGACGTGGGGGCAGAGGGTGTGTCACCGCGTGAGGTCCGGTGGGTCGAGGTGAGGCCCTTCGTTCGGTTCCGTCCTGCGCCACATTGGTCGGCCCGTGACGCATTTAGGAAGACCCATGGATGACTAGTCGTACAAGACAAAGATAGCAGAATTGTGAAGGACTCTGTGTCCACTGACAAAGCCGGCTAGGATTTGTAACCCTAGGTTCTCGGACTAAGGTAACCCCTTTATCTCTGATATTACTATTCATCCAACCTAACTTTAAGGGGCATCCTACAGAATGCTCTGCTAGAATCATACTCGTCGATTAGGAAGAGAGGTGTGAGACAATGCGTGAGAGACAGGCGTAAAGATAATGTGCGTACATGAGACACGTAGGCAGGTCCATGTATATAGAAAGGGTCGATGAGGATTGTGCGTGTGTATGTTTGCGAGAGGAAGAGTGCTTGTGATAAAGGTTAGTGAAAACAGTTGTAAATGGTTACGAGAGGGAGGGAGGGTTATATCTAGAGCATGTGTGCGAGAAAGACACCTCGGGAGAGAGTGTGTGAGCATGTGTGAGAGACCACCGATGGAGAGTGAAACTACACGTAAAAGACTGCTCTACACATTGATTAAAGATATAAATTGTATCCAAATATTAGGATGGGATCATGATATTTGCAATTCGCGTAAGGAGCGGTCATTGATCCATCAGACATCTAGATTCTATCGAATTTGAGCATGTCTATGTTATTATTCGACACAATTGATCCACATAGTTAGTATTTTGAACTCCAGACAATGCATCGCTTTAGCAATCGAATATAAACGTGAGTATAGTTCATGTTGTGTGTGTAAAGCACATTATACATACGAAAGTTACACAATGGACATTATAAATAGCTACCTATGAACTAGCATACATTTGAATTCAACTTAAGGTGGTTTAAAAAATCGAATTCAACATGAAGTCCATTCAATTATTTGAATTTGATATCATGGCATTTGTAAACCATACCTAAATTATGGGGGCACCAATCTTTGCTCTGATTTTGTACATAATAGCATATGTAGTCGTGTACAAAATAGATTCAAATTTAGCTCCTCCATTCCAAAATAATCGTAGTTATAGGATTTTCAAGTGTCAAAATTTCAAAAAGAAGCGGATAATTTAATGAGGTTTTCAAACATACAAGGTCAAATATAACGTTGTCTATTTAGGTCAATCCTCATAGTTCAAGAGTACTCTAAACGTGAATGCTTGTGTTTCAAAATTTCGAACGAAGCGCCAAAAGAGCCTCTACTCGCCCGAAACCGCGTGAGACCAATGTTTGGTAGTACAAGGAAATTACTTTTCTAATAACTCCGACCCGTGAAACCTACCGGCCCGACGTCCAAAGGTCTAAACCGGGGTAGGTTTGTAGCTTCATCTAGACGCCACGCAACCGCATCCGAAAAACATTCATACACAATGGCCGCCTAAGCACACATGCGCGCGGCCGAAATCGCTCCCGCCCACTATTTGGGACACCTGGGATTACCATCCTACCCCCGACCCGCAGTAGGTCCGAAATTTAAGAGGGGGGCAAAGTTTGTACTTTCCCCAAATTTCAAACAAGCGCGTCCCATCTTCTGTTCAAAAAAGCCAAAAACAAGCGCGTCCCAGACCGAAACATGGTTCCCCCCCACCCGTCCGATTCCCCATTCGTACTCCGTGGGCGCCAAAACTACCTCTCCACCAGCCGCGAAACCCCGGCGTCCTCCGTCCGCCACCCCATCCCACCCATCAACCGCCGCCCTCCTCCATCACGCCGGAGCCGATACCCCGACGTCGTCGTCCACCGCAACCTCAACCGCAACGCCCTCCACGGCTAGTAGTTGAAGCCGAGGCCGAGCCGTCCGTACCCGAGCCAGTTCAACCACGCCGTCCTGCGCCTCACCGCTGCCGCTCCAACTTCGCCACCCTCCACCGCACCGGAGCTGTTCCTGCTACGCCGTCCTTCGCCGCCTCGGATCTGCTTCCCCTCCGCCGACATACGGCCACGGCAACACAGTCAACAATTTGGCCATGGGTTCGTCCAAGCCTGCACCCTCCAGAACATCGGTTTCCCCGGTAAAAAGAAGAAGATCGGCGCGACATGTGGAGGTGACCACACCGGCAACCGAAAAAGGTACTCCTCTTCCCTTATTCGTGCAAATCTTACGTCTCTGCTTGCACGGTATTCATCCCACAGAAGACACTAGTTGACCGCTTCTTCTTGATACTAGATGTTCCTAGTAACTCGCGATGCACAAGGTTTCTCCTCATATACTATTTCACCTTAGCTAGAGGTCCGTCGCCCCCCTGAATTTCAATTTCTGGCCAGTTGATTCCCAATTAACGGAAGCATTCCCCGGCGTAACAGGCGCTAGTACGCCTATTACGCCGGGGAAGCAGCGCCTTGGTGTTTATCTTAGGGGCGTGTGCGGCCTAGAGCTACTGGCGCCCGATCTGGAGGTCGGCCGGGATTAAAGGGATGGCCTGGGGGCGCTGCCAAGCACGGCGGTGGTGTGAGGTCGATGGGAGGGCGGGGCGGCGGAGGCAGGGGTCTGGGCCGGTGGTCGCTGGCGGTTCGAGAAAGATCGTCAACAGTGACTGGCGGGAGGTAGACGAAGGCCATCTGCCCGTTCCTTATAGATCGGACGGTTCATTAAAAAATCGACTGACCTATTTATTTTCAGTCGACTGTTATCTTAGATATGACCACATGTGGTGGTGTGCTGGAGGAGTACCTGCATTTCCTGTGCTCATATATTACAAAATCATACGGAGTAGAATCTAATTTTGTTTGCCATGCAATGTTGTAGAGCTATCATATGTCTCCTGTCATTTATTTTTCAGCCACCTGCTATCTGCTACTTTTACAGTGCACTAGTTCTGCACACACTTCACCCTTACTCTCACTATTGTGTTTTTATGCAAGGGTATTTCAGACTCTGCTGCCATGAGAGAAGCCAAAAAGAAAAGAGAGAAGTCGCTCCAGCTTCGTATGCGGGTAGGCAAGACACGTTACAGCGCTATAAAGGGTGCAGTGTCAGCAGATGGAGACGGTAAACGTAGCTCTGGAGTTGATGACCTCGCTCGCAATGAACCACCATCCCAGGTGCTTGCTTTAACTTCGCGGTGTCATATGTGGTTGCATGTTCCATATGGTGTCTAGCTTGTATTCGAAAGGCCGAAGTCGGTAAGATAAGGAAAGATATTTTTTTACATGAACCACCATCCCGTGAGCACCAGAAGACAAATAGCTAGTCAGGGCACTGGCCGAGCCAGTGACAAGCCCAGCAAAGATAGGCATCACCTGGAAGCCAACTAAAAAGCTGCGATGGTGGCGAAGCAGCCCGCCTCCCACCAGGCTCTCAGGTCCTAGATGATCATGCTCACCACTCCAGCCGGATGTCTAGCTTGTATTGCTTCCAATTTGGTTAAATTGCATCTGCTTAGCTTACACATTATACCTTTGAATATGACATGCCTTTCTGTTTTTGGTACATACTAGTACATCTGTGTATTAACCATGTTCTTACATCAAACTAATGTTCTTGTGTATCCCTCATCAATCACTTATGACGAGGCAGGCAGGCAAGGGGACTACTCCTCATTTAAAGAATGCAGCGTCAGCCTCCCGACATGATTCTCAAGAAACAGAAATGCTAGATGAAGATAGTGAACGTAGCTCTGTAGTTGATTACAGCATTTCCCCTACACTAGCATCGCAGGTGCTTGCTCTAACTTGGCAGCGTGATATGTGGTTGCATGTTGCATATGGTGTCTAGATTGTAATTCTTCCAATCTGGTTAAACTGCATGTGCTAGTCTGCTTAGCTTATACATTATACCTGTTAATGTGACATGCCTTCCTGTATTTAGTACATAGTACATCTGTCTATTAAGCATGTCCTTACATAAAACTATTGTTTTTTTGTATCCCGCATCAATCAACATGACGAGACACCTTTAGTATATGCAGTGCGATATTAGTTGCATCTTTCATATGATTTATAGCATGCGCTGCTTCTAATTTGTTGAAATTCCATTTATGATGGGACGCTTTTAACTTGGCAGAGTCATATTGGTTGCATCTTTCATGTGGTGTCTAGCTTGCATTGCTTCTTATTTGCTGGAATGGTTTCTGCTTAGTTTACACAAACAGTTGTGAACATGCCATGCCGTCCTGTTTTTCGTACATATTCCATCCTGGTATCATGTGTTTGCCTTACATCAAAGTAGTGATTGTCAGTATCATGCATGAATGAGTTCTGAAGAGAGAATTTTATTGCTTTTTCTTGTCGGTTTTACTTGACAATTCAAAATCAATAAAGCGGAAGGAAGTTAGCAAGGCAGCGGATAAAGGTGCTCCTTCCGAACGGAGGGCCTCTACAGTTTCTACTCCTCCACACCCCCAAGATGATTTCCAAGACAACACATGCATAGACACTCAACAAAGCTGTGTTTATGATGAGCACGTCTCCCCTAGTGCAGCATCACCGGTGCTCCCTCTAACTTGGCACTGTTATATGTGGTTGCATGTTATGTGTGATGTCTAGCTTGTATTGCTTCTAATTTTGTTGAATTCCATCTGCTTACTTTACACATTATACTTGAATAAGACACGTGTTCCTGTTTCTAGAACATACAATATCTGTCTATCACACCATGTTCTTACATCAAATTACTACTGTTGTGTAACCTGCAACAATCACTTATCATAAGACACGTTTGACTTCGGAGTGTGATATAGGTTACATCTCACATTCTTTTCTAGCTTGTACTACTAATTTGTTGAAATGGCACTTATGACGAGACAGTTTTAACTTGGTAGAGTGATATTCGTTGCATCTTTCATATGGTGTCTAGCTTTCATTGCTTCTAATTTGTTGAAATGCCTTCTCCTTAGTTTACACATCATAAGCTGTGAATATGCAATGCTGTGAATATGCAATGGCACTAATGACGAGAGACCTCTAACATGGTAGTGTGATGTTGTTTGCATCTTGCATATGATTTATTTCTTGTACTGCTTCACATTTGTTTAAACGCCATTTATGATGAGACACTGTTAACTTGGCAGAGCGATATTTGTAGCATCTTTCATATGGTGTCTACCTTCCATTGCATTGCTTCTAATTTGGTGAAATGTCTTCTTCTTAGTTTACACATCATAGTTCTGGTTATCTCTTCCGTCCTGTTTTTCATACATATTACATCCTCCTATCATGTGGTTGTCTAACATCAAAGTTCAGTTCGTCTGCATCACGCATCAATTTGTTCTGAAGAACTAAATTGTTATTCGTTTTTCTTGTCGGCTTGACTTAACATGGCACAGAGAAAGAGGAAGAAACACAGAATGGCAGGGAATGAGAAGCGGATGAATCCTGCAGATTCTGCTGGTACTGATGGTGCAATAGAAGGTCAAAGTCCAGCGGAAAATTCTACAAACACGGCATCCCATGCTACACGAGTTGCAAAAAAAGCCAAACAGAAACAAATAGCTGCCACCAAACAAGCAGAGACAGCCCTAGTTCTTGCAACACCTACCACAGTACTACCAGCTGCACGACTTACTCGTGCGTCAACTGAGCTAGCAGCACGTTCCCAAGCTCCCTTGCCACCTGACACTACTTCCCAAGCACTCTTGACACAAGACGAGTTGGCAATATCAGATGAACCTTGTGAGCTTCAACAGCAAGAAGGTAGTTGCTGGAGTCAAGTTACAGTTGCATGCTTCTTTATATGTAGTCTCACAGTTTGATGTACACTAACACTTCCTATGTTCGTTGTTGGACTAGCACCTAGGCGCAAGAGGAAACAAACATCAGGGATAATGCTCGATAGGTTAACTAAATCTAGAGGAGGAAGAATGGAGATCCGTTTTGAGGCAGGTTTAAAAAGGCCACGTGATGCTACAGAGTCAGCCAAGTTAGTATCAGAGGCAGCGGTTGCCGTTAGGTGTCATGTACGTATCCTCCCAACATGGATTCAGTACAGGAATGACAAAGACGAAACCCAGTTCAACACCTTCCTCGACCATTTATCTGTAAGTATGGTTATGTATGGAAACTAGTAATATCGTCTTGCTCTGTCCCATACTTTCTAGGTTGCTGATAATGAGACTCCCATAATTTTCAACAGATGAGGTTCAAGTTGGATAGCCAAGATGATGCAACCAGACAAGCTTGCACCCATGTTTTCAAGTCTGCTCTGCGACAGTATCGGTATAACTTGAGGAAAACTCACTTTGAAGGCAAGGCTAACAGTGAACTTTCCCAAACATCTCCAGTGGAAAATATATCGGATGAAGACTGGAGGGGCCTTGTTAAACACTGGTCTGATCCGAAGTATCAGGTACATTATATATATGTGATCAGATCACATGTTGAAGTCCTATTTACGCATGTGCCACACAAATCTATCTTCTTGTAGGTGAACTGTTCAAAGAACAAGGCCAACCGTACGAAAGTGAAATTCCAACAGACGACAGGATCTCGTAGCTATATTGCACACTGCGAGGCTCTTGTAATTAGCTGCTGTTTCACTCTTTTCGCTGTACCATATTATCAGATCTATATTGACTTGTTCGAAATGCAGAGGAAAGCCCGCAAGGACCAAAAAGTACCTGAACCAAATGTTGTGGAAATCTTCAAGGACTGTCACACCAGCAAGAAGAAGGGCATGACTACACCAGTCAAAGCCGCTGTTGTAAGTCCTTAATCCTCATGCCTTTTAACTACTACTTACTCTGACTTGTGCCTTGAACTGCATGGTTTGCAGCCAATGTCTATTACTCTTTTCAATTTTATACACAATTGTCTTAGCGTATCATTGCACCTTACAAGGTTTAAAAGAGAGGAGTGATGTTCCTTTGATCTTGACCCGTAATCTAGTTCCGTGCTGGACTTGCCCACACAACGTTACAATTGCCTGTTTGTCTGTTCTCAGTTGTTTTGTGATATGAATGATGTCATACTATGCTTACCGTATTATAAACTTCGTCTCTTTATCCTTAGCCCTCAATACAATGTGAAGAAATAGACAATACATTAGCGATGGTACATGGTCATATGTTTGGAACCTGGTTTTATTATGTACTTTGCAATAAAATACAACTAATATTTTACATGGGTTCACCAGAATAAGTTCTGTATAGACCAAAGCTATTTTGTTTGGTTTTGCTGCCTCCTTAATATCTTCTGTTCTGGTACTACTAATGTAAAACCTCAACTTTTCAGCGAGCTATGGAAAAAATGGTGGAACCGCCACCTTCTGAAGGTGGCGAGGCAACTATAACCGCAATGTCAGCTCTTGCTGCAGTGGGTCAGTACCTGTCCACTAACAGTGCCAAAAGCACGTTCCTGCGTAATACTGGGTTGGTTGTTAAGGCAATATCGTCCAAACTGCCTCATGATCAAGATATGCAAGCTCAAAGCAATGTTGTATCTGCGCTCCAGACACAAGTCCATTCCCTAACAGAGACCCTTTGTGAAACAAGGAGAAACATTGCTCAATGTCGTCAAGATATGCATGGTTTTGAAACCAGACTATCAGACATTTGCTATGTTGTTCAGGAGCCTAGGGGAAATGAAGGCGAGGGTTATGGTGCTCCATCGGACAATACAGCATGAAAACGTAACAGTCAGGTCAAATGAACTGAGCTTCTGAACTTCTGGTGGTGCATTTATCTGCTAGACTGTTAAGTTTTATGCCAACCTTCCTTTTGTTATATAGTTGTAATTTGTTTTGGTGCGATACAAAATTTATTCTTAACGTGCAGCCACCGGCTGAAGAAAACAGCAAGCCATTTTTGTATAGTGTAGGGTGTTCCCTATATTTGCACTGGTGGCGATCTTTGATGCCGAGTGGATGTAATCTGTGCAATCGCCTTAATAGCCTAGCGTTAGTTTCGGCCTTATTTATTTCCTAGTCTTCTTTTTCCCTGGTTTGCTAGTGGCCGCAACTACCATGGGCCATATACGGGCCGTAGGATCCATGGGTCTCCTACGGGCCGTCGATAAATGGGCCTGTAATCGGTGGGCCTCGGGCCGTCGGATAAATGGGTCTACATGGGCCGTAATCGGGCGTAATTGGTATCGGCCCAGCACGGTAACAGGCCGTTAACAGGCCGTAGGACAGCAAAGGCTTAATTCTGTCACAGGCATAACGGGTCGTTAATGGGCCAGAATATAGGACGGGCTGGAAACGGCGCAACGGGTTAACAGGCCAGAAACGGGCCGACTCTTGCCATGGGCCGAATTTGGCCCATTAGGGTAACAGGCCAGTAACGGGCCGACTCTTGCCATGGGCCGAATTTGGCCCATTAGGGGAACATGCCAGTAACGGGCCGACTCTTGCCATGGGCCGAATTTGGCCCATTAGGGGAACAGGCCAGTAACGGGCCGAAAGTAATCGAGGGCCGAAAAGGAGCCCAAGAACGTATGGGCCGTCAATAGGCCGAAAGCTAACACGGGCTGGAAACGGCCCATGTAAATCACGGGCCGTTAACGGGTATAAAGAAAATTACTGTTCATTATGGGCTAGAGTCACCGTGGGCCTGTAAAGGGCCGAAAGATACGAAGGCCTCATATGGGCCGAAAGACGTCGTGGGCCATACATGGGCCGAAAGTGAAATGGGCTGGTGTTATATTCGACGGCCCACATGACGTTGTTGGGCCGATTTCCTTTAGGGCCTAACGGGCCGTGAGTTAACGGGCCGTAAAATGGGCTATTTGCGAAGAGACCGTTAACAGGCTTTTCATGGGCCAGCCCGTTAACTTTTGACCAAGTCAAACGGGCCGGCTTTGTAAGCTAAATGGGCCAGTGGTGGGCCGTGGCACGTGTCGACATATCATAGGCGCCTATCTGACCCACTGACGAGCTGACACGTGTTTCGTCCGGCCAATAAGAATTTTACACGTGGAAATTTCCCATTGGTCGGGGCTGTTAACGGGTTATCGGATCCAAAACCCGACCCGATAGCTTAACGGCGTTCCTTTACGGTGGATGCCACGTGTCGGTCACCCTTGACGAAAGCACTTCTGTGACGCGCGATTTATCGTCATGGAAGTGGACACTTCCGTGATGATAATTTTGGTAATGTCATGGAACACTTCTACGACAGCACAGGTATGACTATCTTGATTCTGTCATAAAATCGTCATGGATGTACATGCATGACAAAAAACGCGACCTACTGTGACAAACACGTATCATCACGGAAGTGTATTTCTTTTGTAGTGTAGGCCCCGTGTGCATGGGGGTCAGGGACCCGTGCGCACGGGGTATCCAGAGAGTTGACACTCGACCCCGTGCGCACGGGGTATCCAGAGAGTTGACACTCGACCCCGTGCGCACAGGGGTTAGGAGGCCCGTGTGCACGGGGTATCCAGAGAGGGATACCATGAGGACTTCTTCAAATGTTTTGATGGCATTCTTCCCACATAAATCCAACATGCTTCATGCATCACTATGGAACATTTCTTCATATAGGATTCAATGCACTTGATGCTCCATAGGAATTTGTCAATTAATACCAACGCTTAGAGCAAACATATCTTCATATATATGGACTTTATCCTTGATTCCATCTAATACCCTTGATGCACCATCTATGGACAATACCTTCAAATATATCTCAATGAAAACATTACTCCATAGAGATTGTCTTTAATTACCAAAACCACACTTAGGGGCTACATGCCATTTCAGCGCTGCACAACCTCCCGACACTCTTTCGGTCGTCTCCCTGCGCCGCCACCATGCCACCGAAGAAGGCTTCTAAGAGCCTAGTCAGGCTTCTTTGGGCTGCGGTCGAAGCCGCCCGAAAACTTTGGAGTCGAGTTCCAGTGCTATTGCCATCACTACTGGCATGGCACCTACGGGATCGCTGACGAGGTCGCGCGTGCGTACGATGTCACCGCGTGGCGTTTTGGTCGGTCGAGGCACGAGTTCAACTTCCTGGAGATCGATACCCGGGAGGATGTGGAGGTCCTAGGCCCGCATAATTTCAGCATATAACCGATCGAGGAGAAGAAGAAAAAGTAGCCAACGATTCGCATTGATCCCAGCGAGAGTGATGACTTGGCGATGCCGATGTTGGTGTGGGAGCATCCGGAGTATGTCTAGACTGAGCAGGAGTTCTACTAGAAGCGTGACGCCGAGCAGAATAAGAAGTGGGAGGACGAGGTTGGCCCCTCAATGGTGACCCTTGTCTAGTCCGACTCGTGGGAGGAGGAAGAGGAGGACGAGTACTCGTGTAACGATGCGTTCTGGGACAATTAGATCGACCCCGATGAGTAGTTTTATGATCTAGTTGTTTTATGTTTGATGTAATTCTAGTAGAATCGGTGTGAAGTAGTTCGGTATGATCTAGTAGTTGAACTATGTTTGTTTCAAATGAACTTGGTATGTTTCAAATGATCAAGACATTGCAAATTTACATCATCTATTGAAGCACTAGTGCCCTATTTCAAACATCTGTTGGAGTTGGGCGTTTCTTTGGTGATGTAAAAAACATTTTTTGGTGATGTATTTTTACTCACACCATGTATTGGAGATGCTCTTATAGCGAGACAGACCGGCGTGCGAGCATAAATGGATGAGCCCAACTGCGCGAGATGTGCGTCACAAGATGTGTGTTCGTTCTTCAAGTTTTTTTTTCTTTTATTTATAATCTTGTAATGATTTAAATATGTGTATAAAGTGATTACTTTACTTCAAGTTTAAAAAGCGTAGACCACATATTTAAAAAATGCTAATATAGTATAAAAACGTTGTTCGCGTAGTTTTTAAAATATGTTTGTAGCATTCAAAAATATGTTCATGAAATTTAAAAATGCTTAGGTGTTATAAAAAATATGTCCGTGACATTTTTTATAAAACAAATTCAGTTTAAGAAAATAACCTAATTTTATTACCATTCAAGAAAAAATATTCGTGACTTTCAAAATAATGTTCATGTGTTTTAAAAATACGTTCGTAAAAATGTTTATAAAATGTAAAAAAAATGTTCACCTTGTTTTAGAAAAGGTTCATTAGGTATTTAAAAATTGTTAAAGTGTATTAAAAAAATTGTTTAACATGTATTCAGAAAAATATTCATTATGTATTTAAAAATGTTCAACCTATATAAAAAAATGTTCCACATGTATATGTAAAATGTAGCATGTATTAATTTTTTTGACATGTATTAGAGAAAACAAATAATGTAAAAAAAAAGGAAACCAATACAGAAAACACACCGGAACAAATGAAGAAGAAAAACTGTGCGAAGGTCCTAAAACCGGTGTATAGAACCTTTCCAAAACCAGAGTTATAGTGTTGGGCTGAATCGTTAGCGCAACGCCAGAGATGAGACGATGGTACATCTCGTAGTAAGCGAGACATAACCCTCGCATCTATGATGGGCCTCCATGGATGGCATTCCACGCCAACTAGGCCGACAGCAAATCACATACTTGTGCCAGGCTGCTCTTGGGGTGCCGTGCTAGTCCTCTCTTCGACCATGATCATGATGGGTACATAAAGTTATGTACTCCCCTAAAAACACATAAAGTTATGTACTCCTATAAAAAAAACTTGAAGATTCATGTCTTTCTCCATAAAAATGGCAAAGATCCATGTGGTGTTACACGCTAGAGCATTGGACCTTGTATTTGCAAATCACTGGTTACGAGGTACGTCTTGTAAAGGTCACACCCATCTTTTCTGGTGGTGTGGAGTGACATATTGCATGTGTGACATTTGTCAGAATCTAAGAATTTTTACGTTTTTTTGTATATTTGTTTTTTAAATATTTTATCTCTTGAACCATGCATCCAATACACAAAACGTTATCACTATTGGGGTTTTCTCGTCGAGAGCTTCGAAACTAAATCTCATGTTAATAATATTGGACGAACTTTTTCCAACAAAATGAAAAGAAACAAAATAACAGAACAACATGAAAACAAACGAAAACAAAAAACAAGAAGCAAAAAGTGTTTTACACTTTTTTTAGGAAGCATAGTTGTGCTTTTCGTGAAAAGCATAACTATGCTTTACATTTTTCGAAAAGCAAGATGTGCTTCGGCATGAAGCACATTTGTGCTTCACATATCTGTGCTTCTCTCTTTGGGGAAGCACAATTGTACTCTTTTCACACGGTGTGTCTCACGCAAGGAAAACCAAAAAAAAAAGAATTTTTTGACAAAAACATAGGAAAAACCAAGAAAAATCCAAAAGCTCGAAGAGTCCAAAAAAAACAAGTAAGAGCTCTGCCTGCATCTACCTCTACTCTTGTCCCGTCTGAACTTCGTGTGATACGCCATGCTAGCACCCACGCGCATTAAAAAATGGCAGGATTCTCGCCCGATCAAGATGACAGGTTTACATGGACTCCGGCGGTGATCGATAGAGGACGTAGAAATCCTAGCGAACAGTGGACGGGTTACTGGCTACCTAAGACCTCCTCACCCCAAACGCTTTGTTAGATGGGCGAGGTCCATCGCACAGGGTAGACATGGGTTTGACCGGATCTTGCAAACGTACACACATTTTTCCTTCACTTTTTTTAACTTTTAATATTTTTAGAAATCCTATAAAAACATTACAAAAATTCATATATGTATTTAAAAATTTACTGATCCAGCCTAAAAAAATGTTCATGACATTTATAAAAATGTTCATATCATTCAACAATTTTTTTACACGTTTAATAATTGTCCATGACATTTAAACAAATCATGTAATGTGTTCGCAATTGGCAAAAATGTTGATGACCTACGAAGCATGTCTGTACCATTTAAAAATTTGTTCATAATATCAAAAAAATTCTCACATGCTCTAGAAATGTCTATGGAAAATGTAAAATGTTCAAACGATTTATTTTTTAATAATTTCAAAGGTTTGTTTTTAAAATATAAATGTTTAACATGTATTAAAATATAAAATGGCGAGTCATGGGTCGGCCCATGACTCGCCATGTAGCGCTAGCTCACTCACTCATCCTTTTTGCTCGCTCTTTCGTTTTCTTTTCTTTTGCTAGCTACAGTGAAACAAAAGTTTACATGTGCAGGGAAAGAACCGATCGCTGTTTCTTAAAGTTCCAGATTTCAAAAGATATGAAGAATTAAAAAAATCAAGAATTTAGAAAAGTTCATGAATTTTAAATCTTTTGAAAATTTTAAAAACATGAATTCGTTTTTTTGAGAATTTTTAAAAATAGTGATTCTTAAAAAAACATAAAACAAAAGAAATTCATGAGTTTGGGAGAAAATAACAAATTTTTATATAGTTCACATGTTTGAAAAAATGTTTGCTACTTTAAAAAAATTTACAATTTGGGAAAATGTTATGATTTTAGAAAAAAATTTATGAATTTGAAAAATATTTTCATGGATTTATAAAAATACATAGAAATTTTAGAAAACTTCATATTTTTTATAAAGTGAAAGGAAAAGGAAAATAAAAGGAAGCCGAAAAGAACCAAATAAAGTCGAGTAAAAAATAGAAATAAACATTGCAATTAAAAAAAAGAAAAAGAAAATCAAACCTGGAAGCTACCTAAAACCTTGTGGAAGTTTAGCGAACTACTTGGGGCTATAAGCGCCAAATAGGAATCGCGGCTCCAGGCATCCAAAAGAAAACAAGCCATGTAATTTTGCATTGCTATTTTAGATCCTAGTTTTCCTTTTGTGTACAAGCAGGCGAATTGAATTATTTCTTTTGCCTCTCTAAGGCTTCATACTGCATTATCAAAATATAAAGGCCTCCTACTCCATTTAAAAATATTTATTTAGTTTTGCTAAAGCACATCTAGATGTGCTTTAAGTATTGCATATCTAAATATTATATCATTGATTTTACTCTAAAATTCATGCAAGCATTTCTTTTTTGTCCTTTTCTTTTTCTTTCTAATTTAATTGAGTCAATGTGCAATAACCAGGGCACATATCTAGATGTGCCCTAGACAGATATTTATTTGCACACCTAGAGTTACCACATGTAAAACAAGGGCTTTCTCAAAACAACTAGCTACTTTCAACTCGTGAGCATGCCTTTTCTTGATTAGTCAAAGCAACCGCGTGCGCATGCTGCCCTATCCACAGACATCCCGTATTCTGAGAACTTCCCAGCACTTCATATTCTATTTCTTTTTGACGCTCACGCATCTGCGCCCCCCACTATATAATCATTTTCCGACAAGACATTTTGATCTTCCACGGTGACAAGTACTACTGAGTTTTGTATCTTATGGAAGGCATCATCTGCACCTTGATGTCCAGTGCACCCTTTGCTAATTTGTTCTGCGTTATATACGCGGAAACTTCCTTGTGCAAGCATACAAAAATTGATGTTGAAGGAGCTAAGGTGGTGAATGACGCTGGGCGGATCGATTCCTCCAAGAGAAAGAATGGATCACGACTCTGATATGCCAAATCGTAGTACTTCATCTGTTCACTTTTATAAAACGTTTTAGACTATTCAGACAGTACTCAAAATAGTTCAAACCTAGATGTCCTTATAAACAAACGGAGGGAGTAGTAGTAATATACTAGTACCTGTTTCTAAGTACAAAACGTTTTGGCAGTTTAAGGTGAAATCTTATGTTGAATTTGTTGTTAAAAAAATCTTATGTGAAATTACTATTACCATACGAGTAAAATACACTACTAATCTATAAACTATGTACAATTTAGAGAGAAGGTAAGTACATGTCATCGGTGGAGTGGACATGTAAACGACCGCGCGAAGTATTGAAGTATACTTACAAGAGACGGACAACAATGATTTTTAACTGGTTTGGCCACAACTATCCAATTGATTGGTGAAATAGGCGTAGAACAACAGATCAAAAGTATACTTAAAGAGACAATGGAGATGATTTTTAACTAGCTTTTGCCACGATCACCCGAATGGGGGGAAATGACCGCTTACATCGGATCGAAATATACTGATAAGGGACGTAATCTAGTTGAGAGATAGCACCATGAGCATCTTTAAGATGCTCGATCGCAATCAATCTATCAACACAATACAAGCTTTTCTCAAGATTTTTATTTTGAATTATAGACGGGCTTTAGGGTTTTCGTGACATGGTGGATTGTTGAATTATAAATAGGCTTTAGCCCGTATAATGAATAATTCTGGCAATTTCTTAAAGGCCCATGTGGGGTTTCATGACATGGTGGTAAGCTTAGTCCTATCCCGCTTGTGTGATGATAGTTCAGATACCTGACCGGCGACAACCTATATATATTGAAAGCGTTGGCAACTCTTACCACCATCATAACATATCACATCTGCTCTATCTCATTGCTGCTGCTTCTGGCTAACTCCATCCCGACAACCATGTGCACCGTTGTTCGAAAGAGCAAGCATCGGGAACCCCGTCCTTTGTGATCCTGCACCCAGAGAAGGGTGATAAGGTTTTTGGGGAGTGTCTCGGTGCGACTGCTAGTTATTATTCATCTACGTTCATGACTTTGATTACTTGCTCTACCTCCCCCACCAACACCATGGGTGACGTGACTGATATGTCCATTTTGCATCATTATTTTTCACTGTTATTTATCTCATTTCAGTGTCATATTTCACAATATGATGCAATTCTAATGCATTTTCTCTCTTAAACTCCAACATACATGAAGAGAGGGAGATTACCGGCAGCTAGAGACCTGACCTGAAAAAGCAACATTGGAGATAGCAATTCTCCAGAGCTCAAAACGATGCATGGATTTTTGAAGAATTTTTCAGGAATATAAGAAGAGTTATGGAGCAAAAATATGCCAGAGGGGACCACATCCTGCCAACATGGACAGGTGGCATGGCCACCCCCCTAGCCGTGCCATGTGTCCATGTGAGGCCGTGACAGCTCACCTCCTGACGTCCTTTGGGTATAAAATCCCATTTGCCCTAAAAAATCATAGAAAAGTTTTGGGACTTCTTGCCACCATCTCGAGGCGGAACCAGGGTAGGAGCACTTTTGCTCTCTACTAGTTGTGAGCTGCGTTGGGATTTCCTCGAAGAGGAGAGGATGATGCAGTACATTAGATATAAGTATTTCCCTCAGTTAAGAACCAGGGTTATCAATCCAGTAGGAGAACCATGAGAAACCTTGTTAATAGCACCTACACACAAAAGAGCAAATACTTGCACCCAACGTGATCAAGGGGGTTCTTAATCCCCTCGGCGTTTATTTGCAAGGATCAAAAGTAGTGATAGATAGATAGATAAAAATACAAAAAAATAACGGTAAATAAATTGCAGTGAGGTATTTTTGGATTTTATATATGATAAAAGTAGACCCGGGGTCATAGTTTTCACTAGAGGCTTCTCTCTCAAAAAAACCATATAGTCGGTAAACAAATTACCGTTGGGCAATTGATAGAAAAACGCATAGTTATGACGATATTCAAGGCAATGGTCATCTACATAGGCATCACGTCCGAGACAAGTAGCCGACTCCTGCTTGCATCTACTACTATTACTCCACCCATCGATCGCTATCCAGCATGCATCTAGAGTATTAAGTTCATGAAAAATAGAGTAACGCCTTAAGCAAGATGACATTATGTAGACAAAGTAAATCCAACCAATATAAATAAAACCCATCGTTTTTTTATTAATAGCAATAATACAAACACGTGTCTTGTCCAATTCTGTCACTCGGATATAGAGCATCGTAAAATTGAACCCATTACAAAAGACCTCTCCCATTGCAAGATAAATCAATCTAGTTGGCCAAACCAAACGGATAGATCAAAGAGAAATAAAAAGCTATATATAATAATCATGCATAAAAGAATTTAGAGAAGACTTAATTAATATTCATGAATAATCTGATCATAAACCCACAATTCATCGGATCCCAACAAACACACCGCGAAAGAAGATTACATCGAATAAAACTCCAAGAACATCGAGGATAACATTATATTGAAGATCAAAGAGAGAAAAGAAACCATCTAGCTACTAGATATGGACCTCTAGGTCTGTGGTAAACTACTCACACATCATCGAAAGGGCAGCAAGGTTGACGTAGAAGCCCTTCGTGATCGATTCCCCCTCCGGTAGGGTGCCAGAAAAGGCCTCCAAATGGGATCATGGAAGAACAGAAACTTGCAGCGGCAAAAAAAGTATTTTGGGTGGCTCTCTGTTGGTTTCCCGATTTTAGAGAATTTATAGAGGTGGAATTAGACCAGACGGAGCCATGAGGGACCCACAAGGTATCAGGGTGTGCCTACCCCCTAAGCGCGTCATGTTGCTTGTCGTCTCATCGTTTGCCTTTTGGTCTCCTCCCGATGCTTCTAGGGTCTCTCTTGTCCAGAAAAAAAATCATCAAAAAGTTTTGTAGCATTTGAACTTCGTTTGTTACTGATTTCCTGGAAAACCAAAAACAGACAAAAAAACAGCAACTGACGCACTAGGCCAATAGGTTAATCCCCAAAAATGATATATAATTGCATATAAAGCATCCAAGATTGATACTATAATAGTATGGAACAATAAAAAATTATAGATACGTTGGAGACGTATCACTCTTTGGCGTAGCGATTCTGTCGGGGGTACCTCCCTTCGGGAGGGGGGGAAATCAAAGCCTTTATCATCACCAATGCTCCTCTCATCATGTGAATCACCATCTTCATCAACATCTTCGTCAACACCACCTCATCTATGGTCCTAGTTCATATCTTCTGCTTAATCTTTGTATCAAACCTCAGATTGGTATATGAGGGTGCTAGTAGTGTTGATTACATCTTGTAGTTGATGCTAGTTGGTTTAACTGGTGGAAGATTGTTATGTTCACACTGGTGCGCGTCGGTGCTATACAAACGGTTTTAAACCACTTTCCGCGACGGCATTTGGAACCGTCGCCAAGTGAGTGTGGGCGATAGGGGGGTCCTTCCCACATGACCCAGAAATCGTCGGGGATAGGCCCTCCTGGGACACAGGCTGAGGTCGTGTGCGATCGGGCGAGGCATCAAAACCCAATCATTTCCGTAGGTATGTACATCCCACACGGTGAATCCTAGAAAAACATTTCCGTAGGTATGTACATCCCACACGGTGAATCCCAGAAAAAAAAATTCGTAGGTATGTACATCCCACACGGTGAATCCCAGAAAGACATTTTCGTAGGTATGTATATCACACACAGTCAATCCAAGGAATACGTTTCCGTTCTTATGTACATCCCACACAGTCAATCCAGGGAAAACGTTTCCGTTCGTATGTATATCACACACAATCAATCCAAGGAATACGTTTTCGTTCTTATGTACATCCCACACAGTCAATCCGGGGAAAACGTTTCCGTTCGTATGTATATCACACACAGTCAATCCAGGGAAATGTTTCCGTTCGTATGTACATCCCACATAGTTTTATGTGTAGGCTCGTGTGTGAAAGGTGTAACTATCACCTATGCTCTGCCTTGGTTAACTGTTTGCTTTTATCAACTACATCACACACGATTTGATGAAAAAAACCGTGTGGCATTTGGCTATCCATCACAAGCGCTTTTACTGCTAGAACCGTTTGCAAAATTCCATGACACATTTAGTAGGTGTATTAGTTTACAATTAATAATTCTAGTATTACGCAAATTCACATTTCATATCGAACAGCTGTTTGCCAATTTCATATCAGGCACATAAATATATTATAACATCACGGTACGATAGCTAAATGAAAACAGCACAGTACAACATATAGCTATTTCAACTTCATAAGAACAATATTAGAACAATATATTCATTTCCCTAATCGAGATCATCCAGGCTCGTCTTATCCACCTCTGCTTTCAGTTCAGTAAGAACCTGTTTTGCACGGGCCAACTCGGAAAGTGCCTCCTCCTTCGCCAACACCATCTTAGCAAAGTATGATTTAAAAAATCTGAGCTCATTCTCCACCTTCCACTTTTTATCCCGCATCTTCAAATATTCTTTAGCATTGACAACAGTTTCTCTAAGCCTACGTCTGTTCTCTTCCTCATACATGCTCCAGAGCTTCACTAGGCACATCTTCAAAGACTGTGGCCACTCTTCATCAACCCGCTCCAAGTAAGAACACTTCCGTTCATCTTATAATATTTAAAACTAGATCAATCACAATTGTAGGGGAAATGGGTTTATAGCAACATAGGAAATCACCAATGATTATTTTGAAAAAGTGAAGAAACATGTTAATTATGACATATCTTCTCAAAAAGATAAATGTGCAAATGAATTAATTGCTACCGAGACAACAACCAAATTCTGGAACATCAGAAGCTATAATTAACTATAACAATGCTACAAGTTCTTACTCATGTACAATAAATAACAAATTGAACATTTTATTAGGAAGGTAAATATACCCGCAACAGCATAGCAACAGTGTTTGGATGACAAGAAATTAATACTAACAGGTGTGTACATGCACAAATTTAGTAACATAGAACTAATAGCACTAAGGCCGTCCACTATGTATGCCAAAACTGGGGTAAAGACAACTGTTGCTACATCTCGCACCGGTGCCCTGCACTGGCGAGCCGATGCAGCGGAAAAAATCAGGGACCCGGACTCCGGAGCACGTAGTTGCTCCGATGCCCAGCTCCTTTGTGCCATAAAGATTTAGTATTTTACTACTTGGCTGCTCGGATGTGTGGACCAAAGTTGGCTACACAAAGTGCTAAAGCAGTGCCAAATAATTTTCTAATGGCACCGCTGATGAGATGGCAACAATTTAAGATACTAGATACAAAGTGTGACACTGTCTTAGGATGCGTTTGGTTGAAGGTGTGGTATGAATGGGTTGGGACCGTGACTGTGTCTGAATCACATCTAACAAATGATTTGTAACAACGAAAAAGGGACTAACCTTCTCTGCACATGCCAAAAACTTCCTCCCACTGTCCACAGATTCAAACGCAACTAGCTTCACGCATGGAGATTGATGATGACAACGAGCAGATAGATCTTCAGCCACCCCGCTCCATTCGTTGCCACTGATGGTCCTAGGGAGCTACAAGAGGGAGAAATGACTCAAATCGACCGCTGGGTAAAAATCCTTCATTCCAAGTCATAGCCCGAGAGAGAGAAGAGAGGCATACCCGGGTGGTGAAGGAGTCGTCGCCGGAGGAGGAACCGCTGGAGAGGTCTTTGAAGAAGACCATGGCGACCCCGACGGTAGGATGCGAGACGGCGAGAGCGAGGAAGCGACTATAGCTTAGGAAGGAAGGAAGGAGCAAACAGGGGAAATGTGAGTTCTGGTCAGGGAGAAAAGGGGGTGGGGAAGGGGAGAGGGGGGCAGGGGTAGATATTTCGGCGGTAGGCCAAAATTTTGAAAATGTGGAGGGAAACTTTGCACGCGGTGCCGCTGGACCATTCACTTTGAACGATTGTGTTCATCGCAAACGATTCTTCTCCTTTATGCGCATGGGATGAGTTTGATAATTCAAATTTTGGTGGAAATTTCCCCGGGTACGTCATTGCATAATTTAACATCGCTAGCTAATTTGGGCACATAAAAGAGCGTACAGCAGACAGACCACACTTACTGAATCGAGCAATTTTAGTAATTAAATAGAGCCAGTTGACCTACACATTGCTCTAACAAAAAACCAACATTAAAAACAAAGCCTAAGTACGCATAATTTTAACAAATCCGCCGCCGCGCCGGCCTATGCATCGTCGGTGTGAGATGAGACGTCGATGACTTGTCCTGGCGACATGCCGCCATTGGTGAACTCCGCGTCCCCCTGCTGAAGTCGACCGCGTCCTCGTCCTCGTCCTCGGCGCCGCCATCAAGGTTGTAGTACTCGTAGTAGTGGTTGCGCCAGAGCTCGCGTTGGTACTCCACCGCCGATTCCTCGATGGACAGACTCTTCTCTACCTCGACCTCGGCCAAGCGCAACTCCTCCTTCCGGCGCTCCTCGATCTCTGCCGCCTCCTGCATCTCCAGCTCCCGCTCGGCGACCTCATGAGGAAGCAGGTGCTCCATGGCCACCGCCGCCTTTTTGGACGTGGGTTGCATGCTGGAGTCCGAGGTGGCCTGGAATATCTTGGCGTGTGCATCCTTGATCTTGGCGTGGATGGCCTGTTGGGGAACGTAGTAATTTCAAAATTTTGCTATGCACACGCAAGATCATGGTGATGCATAGCAACGAGAGAGGAGAGTGTTGTCCACGTACCCTCGTAGACCGACAGCGGAAGCGTTATTACAACGCGGTTGATGTAGTCGTACGTCTTCACGATCCGACCGATCAAGTACCGAACGCACGGCACCTCCGAGTTCAGCACACGTTCAGCTCGATGACGCCCCTCGAACTCCGATCCAGCCGAGTGTTGAGGGAGAGTTTCGTCAGCACGACGGCGTGGTGACGATGTTGATGTTCCACCGACGCAGGGCTTCGCCTAAGCTCCGCAACGGTATTATCGAGGTGTAATATGGTGGAGGGGGGCACCGCACACGGCTAAAATATCGTATATCAAGTGTGTATAGAGGTGCCCCCCTGCCCCGTATATAAAGGAGCAAGGGGGAGGCTGGCTGCCCTAGGCGCGCCAAGGAGAGGGGGGAGTCCTCCTCCTAGTAGGAGTAGGACTCCCCTTTCCTAGTCCAACTAGGAAGAGAGGGGGGAGGAAAGAGAGGGAGAGGGAGAGGGAAAGAGGGGCTGCGCCCCCCTCTCCTAGTCCAACTAGGATTCCTCATGGGAGGGGGCGCGCCACCTCCTGGCTGCTGCCCTCTCTCTCCCCTCAAGGCCCACTAAGGCCCAATACTTCCCCGGGGGGTACCGGTAACCCCTCCGGCACTCCGGTTTTATCCGAAACTTCTCCGGAACACTTCCGGTGTCCGAATATAGTCGTCCAATATATCAATCTTTATGTCCCGATCATTTCGAGACTCCTCGTCATGTCCGTGATCACATCCGGGACTCCGAACAACCTTTGGTACATCAAAACATATAAACTCATAATATAACTGTCATCGTAACTTTAAGCGTGCGGACCCTACGGGTTCGAGAACTATGTAGACATGACCGAGACACCTCTCCGGTCAATAACCAATAGCGGAACCTGGATGCTCATATTGGTTCCCACATATTCTACGAAGATCTTTATCGGTCAGACCGCATAACAACATGCGTTGTTCCCTTTGTCATCGGTATGTTACTTGCCCGAGATTCGATCGTCGGTATCTCGATACCTAGTTCAATCTCGTTACCGGCAAGTCTCTTTACTCGTTCCGTAATACATCATCCCGCAACTAACTCATTAGTCACAATGCTTGCAAGGCTTATAGTGATGTGTATTACCGAGTGGGCCCAGAGATACCTCTCCGACAATCGGAGTGACAAATCCTAATCTCGAAATACGCCAACCCAACAAGTACCTTTGGAGACACCTGTAGAGCACCTTTATAATCACCCATTTACGTTGTGACGTTTGGTAGCACACAAAGTGTTCCTCCGGTAAACGGGAGTTGCATAATCTCATAGTCATAGGAACATGTATAAGTCATGAAGAAAGCAATAGCAACATACTAAACGATCAGGTGCTAAGCTAACGGAATGGGTCTAGTCAATCACGTCATTCTCCTAATGAGGTGATCCCGTTAATCAAATGACAACTCATGTCTATGGCTAGGAAACATAACCATCTTTGATTAACGAGCTAGTCAAGTAGAGGCATACTAGTGACACACTGTTTGTCTATGTATTCACACATGTATTATGTTTCCGGTTAATACAATTCTAGCATGAATAATAAACATTTATCATGATATAAGGAAATAAATAATACTTTATTATTGCCTCTAGGGCATATTTCCTTCAGTCTCCCACTTGCACTAGAGTCAATAATCTAGATTACACAGTAATGATTCTTACACCCATGGAGTCTTGGTGCTGATCATGTTTTGCTCGTGGAAGAGGCTTAGTCAACGGGTCTGCAACATTCAGATCCGTATGTATCTTGCAAATTTCTATGTCTCCCACCTGGACTAAATCCCGGATGGAATTGAAGCGTCTTTTGATGTGCTTGGTTCTCTTGTGAAATCTGGATTCCTTTGCTAAGGCAATTGCACCAGTATTGTCACAAAAGATTTTCATTGGTCCCGATGCACTAGGTATGACACCTAGATCGGATATGAACTCCTTCATCCAGACTCCTTCATTTGCTGCTTCCGAGGCAGCTATGTACTCCGCTACACACGTAGATCCCGCCACGACACTTTGCTTAGAACTGCACCAACTAACAGCTCCACCGTTCAATGTAAACACGTATCCGGTTTGCGATTTAGAATCGTCCGGATCAGTGTCAAAGCTTGCATCAACGTAACCACTTATGATGAGCTCTTTGTCACCTCCATAAACGAGAAACATTTCCTTAGTCCTTTTCAGGTATTTTAGGATGTTCTTGACCGCTGTCCAGTGATCCACTCCTGGATTACTTTGGTACCTCCCTGCTAAACTTATAGCAAGGCACACATCAGGTCTGGTACACAGCATTGCATACATGATAGAGCCTATGGCTGAAGCATAGGGAACATCTTTCATCTTCTCTCTATCTTCTGCAATGGTCGGGCATTGAGTCTTACTCAATCTCACACCTTGTAGTACAGGCAAGAACCCTTTCTTTGCTTGATCCATTTTGAACTTCTTCAAAACTTTGTCAAGGTATGTGCTTTGTGAAAGTCCTATTAAACGTCTTGATCTATCTCTATAGATCTTAATGCCTAATATATATGCAGCTTCACCGAGGTCTTTCATTGAAAAACTCTTATTCAAGTATCCCTTTATGCTATCCAGAAATTCTATATCATTTCCAATCAGCAATATGTCATCCACATATAATATCAGAAATGCTACTGAGCTCCCACTCACTTTCTTGTAAATACAGGCTTCTCCAAAAGTCTGTATAAAACCAAATGCTTTGATCACACTATCAAATCATTTATTCCAACTCCGAGAGGCTTGCACCAGTCCATAAATGGATCGCTGGAGCTTGCACACTTTGGTAGCTCCCTTTGGATCAACAAAACCTTCCGGTTGCATCATATACAACTCTTCTTCCAGAAATCCATTCAGGAATGCAGTTTTGACATCCATTTGCCAAATTTCATAATCATAAAATGCGACAATTGCTAACATGATCCGGACAGACTTCAGCATCGCTACGGGTGAGAAGGTCTCATCGTAGTCAATCCCTTGAACTTGTCGAAAACCTTTCGCAACAAGTCGAGCTTTATAGACAGTAACATTACCATCAGCTCAGTCTTCTTCTTGAAGATCCATTTATTTTCAATGGCTTGCCGACCATTGGGCAAGTCAACCAAAGTCCATACTTTGTTCTCATACATGGATCTTGATCTAGTTGACCTACGAGGTTCAGTAATAACTTGATCTGAAGTTTCATGATCATCATCATTAACTTCCTCACTAATTGGTGTAGGTGTCGCAGAAACAGATTTCTGTGATGATCTACTTTCCAATAAGGGAGCAGGTACAGTTACCTCATCAAGTTCTACTTTCCTCCCACTCACTTCTTTCGAGAGAAACTCCTTCTCTAGAAAGATCCATTCTTAGCAACGAATATCTTGCCTTCAGATCTGTGATAGAAGGTGTACCCAACAGTCTCCTTTGGGTATCCTATGAAGACACATTTCTCTGATTTAGGTTCGAGCTTATCTGGTTGAAGTTTCTTCACATAAACATCGCAACCCCAAACTTTAAGATACGACAACTTTGGTTTCTTGCCAAACCATAGTTCATAAGGCGGCGTCTCAACGGATTTCGATGGTGTCATATTTAGAGTGAATGCAGCCGTCTCTAAAGCATAACCCCAAAACGATAGGAGTAAATCAGTAAGAGACATCATAGATTGCACCATATCTAATAAAGTACGATTACGACATTCGGACACACCATTACGCTGTGGTGTTCCGGGTGGCGTGAGTTGCGAAACTATTCCGCATTGTTTCAAATGTAGGCCAAACTCGTAACTCAAATATTCTCCTCCACGATCAGATTGTAGGAATTTTATTTTCTTGTTACGATGATTTTCAACTTCACTCTGAAATTCTTTGAACTTTTCAAATGTTTCAGACTTATGTTTCATCAAGTAGATATACCCATATCTGCTCAAATCATCTGTGAAGGTGAGAAAATAACGATATCCGCCATGAGCCTCAATATTCATCGGACCACATACATCTGTATGTATGATTTCCAATAAATCTGTTGCTCTCTCCATAGTTCCGGAGAACGGTGTTTTAGTCATCTTGCCCATGAGACACGGTTCGCAAGTACCAAGTGATTCATAATCAAGTGATTCCAAAAGTCCATCAGTATGGAGTTTCTTCATGCGCTTTACACCGATATGACCTAAACGGCAGTGCCACAAATAAGTTGCACTGTCATTATCAACTCTGCATCTTTTGGCTTCAACATTATGAATATGTGTGTCACTACTATCGAGATTCATTAAAAATAGACCACTCTTCAAGGGTGCATGACCATAAAAGATATTATTCATATAAATAGAACAACCATTATTCTCTGATTTAAATGAATAACCGTCTCGCATTAAACAAGATCCAGATATAATGTTCATGCTCAACGCTGGCACCAAATAACAATTATTTAGGTCTAAAACTAATCCCGAAGGTAGATGTAGAGGTAGTGTGCCGACGGCGATCACATCGACTTTGGAACCATTTCCCACGCGCATCGTCACCTCGTCCTTAGCCAATCTTCGCTTAATCCATAGCCCCTGTTTCGAGTTGCAAATATTAGCAACAGAACCAGTATCAAATACCCAGGTGCTACTGCGAGTATTAGTAAGGTACACATCAATAACATGTATATCACATATACCTTTGTTAACCTTGCCATCCTTCTTTTCCGCCAAATACTTGGGGCAGTTCCGCTTTCAGTGACCAGTCTGCTTACAGTAGAAGCACTCAGTTTCAGGCTTAGGTCCAGACTTGGATTTCTTCTCCTGAACAGCAACTTGCTTGCTGTTCTTCTTGAAGTTCCCCTTCTTCTTCCCTTTGCCCTTTTTCTTGAAACTAGTGGTTTTACTGACCATCAACACTTGATGCTCCTTTTTGATTTCTACCTCCGCTGCTTTTTGCATTGCGAATAGCTCGGGAATTGTCTTATTCATCCCTTGCATATTATAGTTCATCACGAAGCTCTTGTAGCTTAGTGGCAGTGATTGAAGAATTCTGTCAATGACGCTATCATCCGGAAGATTAACTCCCAGTTGAATCAAGTGATTATTATACCCAGACATTTTGAGTATATGCTCACTGACAGAACTATTCTCTTCCATCTTGCAGCTGTAGAACTTATTGGAGACTTCATATCTCTCAATCCGGGCATTTGTTTGAAATATTAACTTCAACTCCTGGAACATCTCATATGCTCCATGACGTTCAAAACGTCGTTGAAGGCCCGGTTCTAAGCCGTAAAGCATGGCACACTGAACTATTGAGTAGTCATCAGCTTTGCTCTGCCAGACGTTCATAACTTCTGGCGTTGCCCTTGCAGGAGGCCTGGCACCTAGCGGTGCTTCTAGGACGTAATTCTTCTGTGCAGCAATGAGGATAATCCTCAAGTTACGGACCCAGTCCGTGTAATTGCTACCATCATCTTTCAACTTAGCTTTCTCAATGAACGCATTAAAATTCAATGGAACAACAGCACGGGCCATTTATCTACAATTAACATAGACAAGCAAGATACTATCAGGTACTAAGTTCATGATAAATTTGAGTTCAATTAATCATATTACTTAAGAACTCCCACTTAGATAGACATCCCTCTAATCATCTAAGTGATTACGTGATCCAAATCAACTAAACCATGTCCGATCATCACGTGAGATGGAGTAGTTTCAATGGTGAACATCACTATGTTGATCATATCTACTATATGATTCACGCTCGACCTTTCGGTCTCCGTGTTCCGAGGCCATATCTGCATATGCTAGGCTCGTCAAGTTTAACCTGAGTATTCCGCGTGTGCAACTGTTTTGCACCCGTTGTATTTGAACGTAGAGCCTATCACACCCGATCATCACGTGGTGTCTCAGCACGAAGAACTTTCGCAACGGTGCATACTCAGGGACAACACTTTTATCTTGAAATTTTAGTGAGAGATCATCTTATAATGCTACCGTCAATCAAAGCAAGATAAGATGCATAAAAGATTAACATCACATGCAATCAATATAAGTGATATGATATGGCCATCATCATCTTGTGGTTGTGATCTCCATCTCCGAAGCACCGTGCTCGTCATCTCCATCTCCGAAGCACCGTCATGATCACCATCATCACCGGCGCGACACCTTGATCTCCATCGTAGTATCGTTGTCGTCTCGCCAACTTATTGCTTTTACGACTATCGCTACCGCTTAGTGATAAAGTAAAACAATTACATGGCGATTGCATTGCATACAATAAAGCGACAACCATATGGCTCCTGCCAGTTGCCGATAACTCGGTTACAAAACATGATCATCTCATACAATAAAATATAGCATCATGTCTTGACCATATCACATCACAACATGCCCTGCAAAAACAAGTTAGACGTCCTCTACTTTGTTGTTGCAAGTTTTACGTGGCTGCTACGGGCTTAGCAAGAACCGTTCTTACCTACGCATCAAAACCACAATGATAGTTTGTCAAGTTGGTGTTGTTTTAACCTTCGCAAGGACCGGGCGTAGCCACACTCGGTTCAACTAAAGTGAGAGAGACAGACACCCGCCAGTCACCTTTAAGCAACGAGTGCTCGCAACGGTGAAACCAGTCTCGCGTAAGCGTACGGGTAATGTCGGTCCGGGCCGCTTCATCTCACAATACCGCTGAACCAAAGTATGACATGCTGGTAAGCAGTATGACTTATATCGCCCACAACTCACTTGTGTTCTACTCGTGCATAGCATGAACGCATAAAACCAGGCTCTGATACCACTGTTGGGGAACGTAGTAATTTCAAAAATTTCCTACGCACACGCAAGATCATGGTGATGCATAGCAACGAGAGAGGAGAGTGTTGTCCACGTACCCTCGTAGACCGACAGCGGAAGCGTTATTACAACGCGGTTGATGTAGTCGTACGTCTTCACGATCCGACCGATCAAGTACCGAACGCACGGCACCTCCGAGTTCAGCAAACGTTCAGGTCGATGACGTCCCTCGAACTCCGATCCAGCCGAGTGTTGAGGGAGAGTTTCGTCAACACGATGGCGTGGTGACGATGTTGATGTTCCACCGACGCAGGGCTTCGCCTAAGCTCCGCAATGGTATTATCGAGGTGTAATATGGTGGAGGGGGCCACCGCACACGGCTAAAATATCGTATATAAAGTGTGTATAGAGGTGCCCCCCTGCCCCGTATATAAAGGAGCAAGGGGGAGGCCGGCTGCCCTAGGCGCGCCAAGGAGAGGGGGGAGTCCTCCTCCTAGTAGGAGTAGGACTCCCCTTTCCTAGTCCAACTAGGAAGAGAGGGGGGGAAGGAAAGAGAGGGAGAGGGAGAGGGAAAGAGGGGCTGCGCCCCCCTCTCCTAGTCCAACTAGGATTCCTCATGGGAGGGGGCGCGCCACCTCCTGGCTGCTGCCCTCTCTCTCCCCTCAAGGCCCACTAAGGCCCAATACTTCCCCGGGGGGTACCGGTAACCCCTCCGGCACTCCGGTTTTATCCGAAACTTCTCCGGAACACTTCCGGTGTCCGAATATAGTCGTCCAATATATCAATCTTTATGTCTCGGTCATTTCGAGACTCCTCCGGTTTTATCCGAAACTTCTCCGGAACACTTCCGGTGTCCGAATATAGTCGTCCAATATACCAGTACCTTTGGAGACACCTGTAGAGCACCTTTATAATCACCCATTTACGTTGTGACGTTTGGTATCACACAAAGTGTTCCTCCGGTAAACGGGAGTTGCATAATCTCATAGTCATAGGAACATGTATAAGTCATGAAGAAAGCAATAGCAACATACTAAACGATCGGGTGCTAAGCTAACGGAATGGGTCTAGTCAATCACGTCATTCTCCTAATGAGGTGATCCCGTTAATCAAATGACAACTCATGTCTATGGCTAGGAAACATAACCATCTTTGATTAACGAGCTAGTCAAGTAGAGGCATACTAGTGACACACTGTTTGTCTATGTATTCACACATGTATTATGTTTCCGGTTAATACAGTTCTAGCATGAATAATAAACATTTATCATGATATAAGGAAATAAATAATACTTTATTATTGCCTCTAGGGCATATTTCCTTCATGGCCTCGACCCGGGCCAGGGCAACATCGGCGGCACAGATGGCAGCTCGAGCGCTCTCGGCGTTTGCAGCCGCCGTCGCAGTAGCAGCTGCAGCCGTCTCGGCTGCTTCAGCTGCCCTGTCGGCCGCAGTAGACGCCCTCTTAGCAGAAGCGGCCGCGCTCAATGCGGATGCGGCGGCACTCTCGGCATAGGCGGCCGCGCTCTCGACGCAGGCGGCGGCGCTCGGGCGGGGGGGGGGGGACGCGGCCATCGTATGGGCCTTCACGAAGCGTTTCCGTGGCATCATCTTTCCAAGAAGGGGTGCGGGAATGGGGATCGAGATTCGTGGATTCGGGGGTTGCCGGCACTGGAGCAGATGAGCCGGCGAAGCTTAAGGAGGGATACTTAAATAGACCCAGATATTTTCATCGCAAACGGTTCCTAGAAAACAACTGTGTGTGATGTTGTAGATATTTTTTATTAGCTGTGAAAGACGAATTTGGAGTAAAGTGGCAACAGATGGTGTTTTAAATGTACGAGAAATTTTGTAGTACTAATACAACTGTCAGGTCAAATTTTGGAAAATTTCAGGGGTCATTTGACCTTTTAAGACATGTAAGTGATTTTCTAGCCATTTAATGACCGTAATTGAAATTTGAACTACAGGTACATGCAACGGCTAACCATAACGGCCGGAAAACTCATATTTTGTGTACTTGTGTGCGATTTAATTCCATGTGCAGTAAATTGGAAGGAATTTTCAAACATATTGGTCTAACGGCTATTACACAATTAAGCACGGAGTCACATGGCATTTTAATTCCAAAAAATTAAAATAATATCAGTAACACATGAAACCTTGGTTGATGTAATGTCATGCCACAAAGATGATGTGGTAAAAAATTGGCATGTTTGAAGAAAGTTTGGACACACACCCCTCACAAACCGGAGCAACTCACTAGAAGGCTCGTGGTTCCGAGAGGGAACAATGCATGTTTGATGACGAACGGGAGATAGCTTCCTCTTACGGCCTTCATTTTTTTCTACGTTTAACGTGTACTACTATAACTGTAATGTGAAATTTTGGAAAATGTTAGGGGTCATTTGACCTTTTAAAGACATTTAACTGATTTTCTAGCCATTTAATGATTGTAATTCAAATTTGAACTACATCTACATGCAATGGCTAACCATAACGGTTTGAAAAAACATATTTGTGTACTTGCACTACTACAGGATGCTGCTAATGCGAAACTACGATCAGAGACCCTTCGAGAAACTGTGTGCGATGCCATAATCGCAAACGGTGTTGTATGAAACCGTCAGAAATGTGTAAAACGTTTGCGATGACGGATGCATCAAACACGGTTCAGGTTTTAGTTGCGTGTGCAATGAAGGGCATACGGTTCAGTTCAATGAACTGTTTGTGATGAGGACGAACAAAAGAAATGGGCAGCCAGATGGAGACGTGTGCGATGCACAGCATACGGTTCACTCGGATGAACTGTTTGTGATAAGGCAACACAAAAGAAACGGTCAGCCAGATCAAAGGTGTGTGCGATGTACAGCATATGGTTCACTCGGATGAACTGTTTATGATTAGGCAAGAGAACAGAAACGGTTCAATATAACAAGATGTGTGTGATACGCGACAAACAGGTCTGTAATCAGAAATGTGTGCGAAGACCGATAATAATGCAGACGATTGCTTCTAATAAGACGTATATGAGATGCTCTATCTACACAACATCTATTGGCCATTGTGGGACGAGCGGTCATCCGAATACGCCATAAGGGTGCGAAGAGGCATTCCTATCAGCAAGGACTAGCTGTTCCACCAGTAACTCATGTAAGAAAACTATCAAGTTAAGTGTGCTCAGGCTGGAGCAGCCATCGAATGGGTGACTGGATGGGAAGTTGTGTCGATGTTAAATTGGGTGATGGGATGGGTCATTTCGGTCAAATGACCGAAATGCCCCATTCCCTCAACTAATTTAACCTCGAGGTCCTTGTTTTTTTTTTAACACATGTTAAAGAAGGTCTACCACATTACTTTTTGACAATGTGCGATACGTGGCATATAGTTGATCCATCCGGCCTATTTCTAATGGAATAGGCCGTGTGTGTTGTGGGCAAACGCTTGTTATTATTCAACCGTTTGGGATTGATGAATTCATCACCGACGGGATCCCTAGTGTGGTATGTGTTCATCTGATCATCATCTACTTCTTGTGCTAGCTCGATGCTAAGTTTCCATTAATTGATGGCGTTTTATGAACACGCCACCGTTTCCTGCCATTTCCTCACCTGTTTCCCGCCATCCTACTATATTGCGCATAGGGGGCGCGCGATGCACGGAGGCGACAAGCGCAGCCTGTAGCACATCCACCTTTTCCAAGCATGTCAACCCACCAAAGCGTCGCCTCTGCCATCAACCTTGTCGACAAGGAAAACAAGCAGGCGCCACGGCCCGTCGAGGCCGAGGCGCTCCCCGGCAACGCGATGGACGACGTTGTGATGCGCGTCATCGCTAGGGTTGAGCAGACCTTTGGCGCATGGCGCTTGAGCGCCGCGGATCAAGATAGGCATGTCAGCGCCGACAGGCTACAACTCGCCGCACAACATGATCGATGGCGCGCCGCAGAGCAAGCTAGGCACGTCTGCGCCGATAGGCTGTGGCTCGTCGCACGGTGAGACCGTTGGAGCGCAACACAGCAAGAGCGGATCCATCGGTGCTTGCATGCTGTCGACACGGCGTCGCACCTGAGTGCACGTCCCGTCAGTACCCCCATTCCACGCCAGGAGTGGGCAGAGGCCCTCAGCGTCGTACTTGCACCAGATGTCGGCCACGCCGTACTTGCACCGGATGCCCGCCGTGCCGTTCGCATGGGTGCCGCCGTTCGCGTTGTCCGCGGCCCGCTGGATGCCAACGCGCTGGTCCGTAGGCTCGACCGCCTCCTTGGCCCAGGTGTCCACCTGGGCGCAGTAGAGAAACATGGCCGTTGCATCCTCGAGCTGGTGATCTCCAATGAAATAGCCAACTTGGAGCTCGAGATCGCGCTCCAGATGTACCGCGAGCGTGTCGACAGCTTGGACGAACGACTGCACAAGTTCAGGCAGAGCCAAGAGCTACCCTAGGCAAGGGCTCCTGGTCATGGTCTCATGGACGCGTTTTATTTTGAGAAGTTGTTTCGACATGGATAGCTTTGTATTCACAGCAATCATAGTATTGCTCTGTTTATTGTTCTGTTTCAATGTGTGTACTCTGTTTTCCATTCTTATACGTCCTGTTTCAATGTGTGTATATACGCTTTTCATTCTGTATATGTGGATGATAACATCTAGATTCAAATTAGTATACAAAAACAGATAGAAAATGGAATTCATAATATATATATTAATTGTTCATTAGATCATCACAGAATATATATATATAAAATATCATCACATATACGTGATGATACTTAACTACTAGGTACAATGCATAAAATTGAAAACAAACAATACTAAAACTAATAAACCCTCCTGGGGCCAGTATTCCGGCAACCCCTCTCCAGCAGGTCCCTGGTGCGCGGCCTCTTCCCAGTGCAGAGGCAGTACTCCGACTCCTCCGCCTCGCAGCGCTTGACATACCGATCTGCCTCTTGCTGGTAGACGCGCGCGGCCGATCTTGCCATTTCGTTGGGCGCCCACCGGAGCTCCTCGTCGGTGGCACGCTGGAGCTTATCGGCCCACCTCCATGCAGCGATGAGGCGCCCAGCGCCTAGACCTTCCTCGCGAAGTACCCGTCTTCGTACACCTCCTCGGCACGATGACGCGCCCGCCCCCAAAGCTCTGCCGCCTCCTTTTTCCAGGCGGCATCACGGGCTTCACAGGCCGCCTGGTACTTGGCTTCCTCCTCCGCCATCTTCTTCTTGAACGCCACTTGCCTGGCTTTCTCAGCCAGTGGCAGCGACTTCCACAAACAAAGATTGTACTGGCCCCAAAACCAATCCAAAGTTGGGGGATCCGGCGCAACCTTGTCAGGTGGTGCGTAGGGGTCCTTGACGGTGTCCTGGATTAGAGGGTACTCACCACGTCGTCTCCCGATCAGTTAGATTGGGCCGAGGACCCCGTGGCCGCATACTCATGGGCCAGTTCAGATAACCCCTGCCGCATACAAGGAAGACTCCACAAGACTTGGCGCCCAAGACAAGGACTCTCCTAAACCCTAGGCCTCCAGTGTCTTATATAAACCGAGGCCAGGCTAGTCAATAGACAATCTCATATTCATTACTACAATCTCGTGGTAGATACATGTACTTTGTACTACACCCATATGAATACAATCAAAAGTAGCATGTAGTGTATTATCTCATCAAGAGAGCCCGAAGCTGGGTAAAACCCAGTGTCCATGTTACCATCGCTCCAAGACGCCTAGCTTAGGACCCCTACTATGAGATACGCCGGATATTGAACCGACATTGGTGCTTTCATTGAGAGCCTGCTAGGTGTTCGGCGCGGTTCGATGGGATCAAAATCAATGATCAGGTTCTATCTTTTCAATCTGGATCTGTTTTGTACAAATTAAATATCTCTTGTCAATTGGTACTGCCGGTTCGTGTAATTTTGTTTACAGATCGGAATTGGGACCAGCTGTCCTTGTACGGCAAAAATTCGTCAACCATCGCCATCATATACGTATTTTCTAGGTCAAGCAGATTCTTCAAGTCGGCGCATTGGAACTGGCTGTGCCCGACCATCCAACCACAGCGGATCCCAAAGCAGGGCACCTGCTCACTGATGGCCGCACGTGCCTCCACACAGCTGCTGGCCTGATCAATGACAAGGGCCGATGGCTGATGCCCTCGTGCAGCACACTTCAGGGAGATTCTCTCCTTCTCTTTTTTTACTTTCTCTTTTTTAAGTGGCAAGGTTGTTGCTAGCCGGGCCATTAGTTCCTGTTAAAGCATACGATGTCCTTCCACCGCGGTAGCAGGCGCGAGACAAAAATCATCCGAATACTAGCACACTTGGCACCAGTACAACATTGCAACTGGTGCTTTCCACGAAAATTATGTACTAGTACTAATGATTGGTGTTGCAGCTTCTAGTATGAACAATTAGGTGCTTTTTCTCCTGTTAAAGTTGTTCATGCAGATTAGTACTGTCAGAAACCTTTGTACTGGTAATTTGTACAATTTTACGCATAGGTTATTGATGCTAGCGGTTCACAATCAGATTTCGACTCTAGCCGATGACCTCCGACCCACATCGACGTCCCTGTGCTGTCAATCTTACTTCGGGGCAGAGGCCATATTTATTTTATTATTTATGTAATCTTTGCATGAATTAACTATGCAAAGGATCTATTATTATTATTATTATCTCCGGCTTGCACTATTTTTTGTGAACAGATAAATGATCCGGGTTGGGCAGTGCTGTCACCTCGGCGTACCAACCTACCACGTCACCTCGGCTGAACCGGGGCTTCGTCATCACTTCATGAACTCACGCCGGAGACTTCAGCGTCACACTGCCAGCCTGCTCCGTCGCCTCGGTTGGACTGGTGTTCCACCTCGCCACATCGGCCGTACTACGTCGCCACTTCAGAGTGCCGAGCTATTCGCTCCGCCACCTCGGGACCGGCTCGGGGGCTGGGACCTTGTCCCGCATCAAGCTCGGACCGCGTCATCAACACCGAGCGCATTAACCAGCTAAGCCGCTTTCATGCTAAAAAAATTCAGTTTTAAATTTTGTTCGGTTCGACCAAGCATCATACTTTTTGGCAAAAAGTTGTTTGTGAAAAAAACCCTTGTCAAAACTTTGTTTGTGACAGACAAACTCGCATACCCCGTTTACTTGGGGGCTTCCTTTATGAAGCCTTTCCTCTTGCAAATGATTATACTTGTACGGCTTCGTTCCTTGTTCGTGTATTACGCCACAATATGCACCATGTTGACTTAAGCGATTTGCAAGCTAGGTTGCCTCGCTCCTATGTTTACCCCTACGTTCCCGATTGTTCGGCTAGGGAGTAAAGGGAGCACCTCTGCGATTGTCACGATCGGGTCATCCGAGCCGGACCTCAGACTGAGTGAAGCCGAAAGCTAGCGCTCTTATTGTTCCCAATTATGGTCGGCACACAACGGAACTCATGAGTACAAAAAATCTATTGCACAAGTCTCATAGTAACAATGAGCACCGAAGAAAGGTAACGCTGGGGGTATTATTTTCTTCGAAGATGCTTCTTACACTTTGTCAGTAATATAGCATAAGTTCCCTGAGCGCGCTTTGTCTGTTACAGCCTTATGGCCTGATTGCCTAGTTATCGGAAACACCGTTGATATTCTCGACAGGTGGAGTACATAACACTTTTCGGTCCTTGACCGAAGAGGGAGAAGCCGACGGTCGGTTAAGACGCGTTTAAAGTTTGGGTGAACACAGATATGATACAAGTACTTCGGTACATACGATCATTATACATAAAAATTCTTTTACCCAAGTCACTTGGGGGCTCTTAAATTTATATGAGCCGTTTTATAATAAATGATTTCTTCCTAGTCGTTGCAAAGTCTTTTTCTATCACTCCTTTTTCGACGCGAGTGTGTGGTCAATAGCGGGGGAGCCTAATTTCTCTCTCGAACGCCGCTAGAGTTTAGTTTGCTAAATTGGCCTAACGAGAAGTACCCCGCCTTAGGGATAGGAGGTTGAAGCCGTAGGCTGACCCGCTTGAAGTCTTGAGATAGGATGTGTCATATTAAAGCACGGCATAAGCACTTTTTTTTCTAAGACCAATTTTCGGATTGGCACCGAACACTTGATCTTGTTCGGACGTCAAGTTTTTACTGACGTTTTTTGGTTTTCCAAGCTTATGGCACTTTTAAACTATTTATGTGTTTTCAGCATAAGTCTCGCAGTGCAATGCCGGACACCTTTAGAGATTCGGCAAAAACATTCTCGGATATTGCTATATATGCATTGGTTTCGAATTGTGTCTTCGGTCAATAGTTGGGTTGCCCGGCTCCTGTGCTTGCCGCCTATGTTTCGCTTTGTTCGGCTAGGTGTGCAAAAGGAGAACCACTGCGATTGTGCTTTCAGCCGAAAACTGACCGTCACAATAAGCGTAAACTGGTCAGCGATCCGATGACTATGTTAAATGATGGGCCATTCATAACATTGGCCGAAGTGTTTACGGCTTGACCTAGGCCGTCGCCGAACACTAACCGGGGGCTAGTAATTGGCCTCCCAACTTTAAGCTCCTATGACTAAGTGAAAGTTATAAAGCCCGCATATCTGATTGCCTCGTTTCCGCTAACACAACCGCCTTCGGGTACTGAGACGTCGGCTAAGGGTTGTCTTGTTATTGCGGAAACACCCTGCGTAGTATCTACAAAGGGGTAGAAGCCGACGGTGGGCCACTTTCAACTGATAAACGGTCGCAACGGAGTCAAAATAAACATAGAATTTGGGAACTTTCCCCGAATTAACTCCTCAATATTTTTCTCCTGCATTAATCGGAGGTGAGGTTTCATGATCATGGTTGGCATGACAACCCAAAGAAAGGAACCGATAGCGGGACTATTTTCTTTGGAAGATGTTTCTCACATTAAACAGTAGTACAACATATCTCTCTGCGTACCTTTGTTTATAAAAGCGTATGGCCGGATTGCCTTGTTTGCCGTAAATCTTTGCCCTTGTAAAGGCTTTATAAAGTAGGACAAACACTCCTCGGCTACTGGCCAAGGAGGTGGAAGCCGATGGTCGGTCAACAAAGTTTTGTACAGTGCGGATCCGAGCATTGATGATGTAAAGTATTTGGATACATAGAATCATTACACATAATTTATTATTTTACTTTGGATATCGATCCTTAATTCGGCCACCCGTGCCCACATTAAGGCTCGGGGGCTACTGGGCTTCGTGCTTATTATTTACAAATATTAAAGGGGTACATCGATCCCCTGATCTGGTGTTGCCACCCGACCAGTGTCTCGGGGGCTACTACATTGACAATCCAATGCAGAAAATTTAAAGTGCAATATAGTTTTCGAGGAGATTATTATCCTCAGGTTGGTCGGCCGCACCCAACCTGAATCTCGAGGAATTTGCACACCGCGTTTCTATTCCTAAGTATGATGTCGAGCTGGGAATTGATCCTCAGGCTGATTTTATGAATCGACCTGAGTCTCAGGGGCTACTAGGGTCATCGGTTTGATTTTTTCTTTCAGGTGCATCCCGGATATTAGGCCAACACGCACCTTGAGGGCTACTGGCTATACATCTCAGCACAGATTACATTGCACAATTCGAAACTAAATTCATAGAAATCAGCCCATGGTTGAGGTGGTGCGTTGCCTCGGATACAGTCCGGCGTTGGTGCTCGACTACAATAGACACCCCGGAGGCAGTCTGGCATAGAGCTCGCACGCCAGTGGTTGGCTCCGTAGAGGGCATTTCTGGCATTAAGCTCGGCTAAACTCCTTCGACTTTTTTGAGCCAAGGTGATCTACGACACCTCGGATATAGTCCGGCGTTGGAGCTCGGATACTCTCCGGCGTTGGAGTTTGGATTCAGTCCGGCGTTGGAGCTCGGATACAGTCCGGCGTTGGTGCTTGGCTGCAAAAGATACCTCAAATGCGGTCCGGCGTTGGAGCTCGGATGCAAGAGGACACCGCCGCACGGGGACAACTTCAAATCCGAGGTGTGGCATAAAAATAACAAGGCATGGATAAAGGCTGAAAACTTAAAGGGGCTCCTCGGATACCCGACGTGTAAACTCTTCGGATTCACTTTGGCGATCCTCAAGATCGAAGATGGAAAGATTTGTTGAACCAGTTTTCAAGATCGATGACCGAAGATGAAGAACAGTTCGGAAGAATCAAGGAGCATACCCAACTTGAAGACCGGTTCAGGGGGCTACTGACGGTGTCCTGGATTAGGGGGTACTCACCACGTCGTCTCCCGATCAGTTAGATTGGGCCGAGGACCCCGTGGCCGCATACTCATGGGCCAGTTCGGACAACCCCTGCCGCATACATGGAAGACTCCACAAGACTTGGCGCCCAAGACAAGGACTCTCCTAAACCCTAGGCCTCCGGTGTCTTATATAAACCGAGGCCAGGCTAGTCAATAGACAATCTCATATTCATTACTACAATCTCGTGGTAGATACATGTACTCTGTACTACACCCATATGAATACAATCAAAAGCAGCATGTAGGGTATTATCTCATCAAGAGAGCCCGAAGCTGGGTAAAACCCCGTGTCCATGTTACCATCGCTCCAATACGCCTACCTTAGGACCCCTACTACGAGATACGCCGGATATTGAACCGATAGTCCTCGTCGCTGCTAATCGAGTGAGCGTCCTCAGGGGGCGGCGACTCCTCGTCGGCGCGTGGGCAGACCGGCGGTGCCATGGCAAAGATTTGAGAGAGAGAGAGAGAGAGAGGGCGAGCGAGGGGAGGATGTAGAGGAGAATACAGCGAGGGGAGGATGTGGTAAAAAAAGTTGTATTAGTGCACGTTAAACGTAGGAAAAAATTTAAAGGCCATAAGAGGAAGCTATCTCCCGTCCGTCAGCAAACATGCATTGTTCCCTCTTGGAACCAGAGATCTTCTAGTGAGTTGCTCCGGTTTGTGAGGGGTGTGTGTCCAAACTTTCGTCAAACAGGCCAATTTTTTACCACATCATCTTGGTGGCATGACATTAAATCACGCAAGGTTTCATGTTTTCCTGATCATTTTTTAATTTTTTGGAATTAAAATGCCATGGCATGCACTCCATGCATTTGCCCATGCCTTGACACCAATATGTTTGAAAATTCATTCGAATTTACTGCACATGGAATTAACTCGCACACAAGTACACAAAAATATGATTTTTTTAAACCGTTTTGGTTAGGCGTTGCATGTAAATGTAGTTTAAATTTGAATTACGGTCATTAAATGGTTAGAAAATCACTTAAATGTCTTTGAAAGGTCAAATGACCCCTAGAATTTTCCAAAATTTCACATTACAGTTGTAGTAGTGCACGTTAGACGTTGAAAAATTTTCAAGGCCGTAAGAGGAAGCTATCTCCCGTTCGTCATCAAACATGCATTGTTCCCTCTCGGAACCACGAACCTTCTAGCGAGTTGCTCCGGTTTGTGAGGGGTCTGTGTCCAAACTTTCGTTAAACAGGCCAATTTTTTTACCACATCATCTTGGTGGCATGACATTAAATCAAGCAAAGTTTCATATTTTTCTGATCATTTTTTAATTCTTTGGAATTAAAATGCCATGGCATGCACTCCATGCATTTGCCCATGCCTTGACACCAATATGTTTGAAAATTCATTCGAATTTACTGCAAAGGGAATTAACTCGCACACAAGTACACAAAAATATGATTTTTCAAACCGTTTTGATTAGGCGTTGCATGTAGATGTAGTTCCAATTTGAATTACGGTCATTCAATGGTTAGAAAATCACTTAAATGTCTTTGAAAGGTCAAACGACCCCTAGAATTTTCCAAAATTTCACATTACATTTGTAGTAGTGCACGTTAGACGTTGAAATTTCAAGGCCGTAAGAGGAAGCTATCTCCTGTTCGTCATCAAACATGCATTGTTCCCTCTCGGAACCACGAACCTTCTAGCGAGTTGCTCCGGTTTATGAGGGGTGTGTGTCCAAACTTTCGTCAAACATGCCAATTTTTTTACCACATCATCTTGGTGGCATGACATTAAATCAAGCAAGGTTTCATGTTTTTCTGATCATTTTTTCATTTTTTGGAATTAAAATGCCATGGCATGCACTCCATGCATGTGCCCATGCCTTGACACCAATATGTTTGATTTTTTTTTTGAATTTACTGCACATGGAATTAACTCGCGCACAAGTACACCAAAATATGATTTTTCAAACCGTTATGGTTAGGCGTTGCATGTACATGTAGTTCAAATTTGAATTACGGTCATTAAATGGTTAGTTAATCACTTAAATGTCTTTAAAAGGTCAAATGACCCCTCAAATTTACCAAATTATCACATGGCAGTTGTATTAGTGCACGTTAAACATGGGAAAGAATTTGAAGGCTGTAAGAGGAAGCTATCTCCCGTTCGTCATCAAACATGCATTGTTCCCTCTCGGAACCACGAACCTTCTAGCAAGTTGTTCTGGTTTGTGAGGGGTGTGTGTCCAAACTTTCGTCAAACATGCCAATTTTTTACCACATCATCTTGGTGGCATGACATTAAATCAAGCAAGGTTTCATGTTTTCCTGATCATTTTTTTATTTTTTGGACTTAAAATGCCATGGCATGCACTCCATGCATGTGCCCATGCCTTGAGACCAATATGTTTGAAAATTTCTTCAAATTTACTGCACATGGAATTAACTCGCACACAGGTACACAAAAATATGATTTTTTAAACCATTATGGTTAGGCGTTGCATGTACATGTAGTTCAAATTTGAATTACGGTCATTAAATGGTTAGTTAATCACTTAAATGTCTTTAAAGGGTCAGATGATCCCTGAAATTTACCAAATTATCACATGACAGTTGTATTAGTGCACGTTAAACGTAGGAAAGAATTTGAAGGCCGTAAGAGGAAGCTATCTCCCGTTCGTCATCAAACATGCATTGTTCCCTCTCGGAACCACGAACCTTCTAGCGAGTTGCTCCGGTTTGTGAGGTGTGCGTGTTTAAACGTATGTCAAACATGCCAATTTCTTTACTACATCATCTTGGTGGCATGACATTACATCAACCAAGGTTTCATGTGTTTCTCATTATTTTTCTATTTTTTGAATTAAAATGCCATGTCACTCCATGCATACGTATGCATGTGTCCATGTCGTGAGACCAATATGTTTGAAATTTCCTTCTAATTTACTGCACATGGAATTAACTCGGACACAAGTACACATATATGATTTTTCAAAACGTTTTGGTTAGGCGTTGCATGTAGATGTAGTTCAAATTTGAATTACGGTCATTAAATGGTTAAAAAATCACTTAAATGTCTTTAAAAGGTCAAATGACCCCTAGAATTTTCCAAAATTTCACATTACAGTTGTAGTAGTGCATGTTAGATGTAGAAAAAATATGAAGGCCGTAAGAGGAAACTATCTCCCGTTCGTCATCAAACATGCATTGTTTCCTCTCGGAACCACGAACCTTCTAGCGAATTGCTCCGGTTTGTGAGGGATGTGTGTCCAAACTTTCGTCAAACATGCCAATTTTCTTTACCACATCATCTTGGTAGCATGACATTACATCAACCAGGGTTTCATGTGTTTCTGAATTTTTTTTGGAATTAAAATGCCATGCCACTCCATGCATACGTATTCATGCATATGTGTCCATGTCGTGATACAAATATGTTTGAAAATTCTTCTAGTTTACTGCACATGGAATTAACTCGCGCACAAGTACACAAATATGATTTTTCAAACCGTTTCGGTTACGCGTTGCATGTAGATGTAGTTCAAATTTGAATTACGGTCATTAAATGGCTAGAAAATCACTTAAATGTCTTTAAAAGGTCAAATGACCCCTAGAATTTTCAAAAATTTCACATTACAGTTGTAGTAGTGCACGACGTAGAAAAAAATTGAAGGCCGTAAGAGGAAGCTATCTCCCGTTCGTTATCAAACATGTATTGTTCCCTCTCGGAACCACGAGCCTTCTAGTGAGTTGCTCCGGTTTGTGAGGGGTGTGTGTCCTAACTTTGGTCAAACATGCCAATTTTTTACCACATCATCTTGGTGGCATGACATTACATCAACCAAGGTTTCATGTGTTTCTGATTTTTTTTAATTTTTTGGAATTAAAATGCCATGTCACTCCATGCTTAATTGTGTCATAGCCGTTAGACCAATATGTTTGAAAATTCCTTCCAATTTACTGCATATGGAATTAAATCGCACACAAGTACACGAAATTTGAGTTTTCAAACCATTATGGTTAGGTGTTGCATGTACATGTAGTTCAAATTTCAATTACGATCATTAAATGGCTAGAAAATCACTAATGTCTTAGAAGGTCAAATGACCCCTGAAATTTTATAAAATTTGACATGACAGTTGTATTAGTACTACAAAATTTCTCGTTCATTTAAAACACC
Source organism: Triticum aestivum (assembly GCF_018294505.1). NCBI lineage: Eukaryota > Viridiplantae > Streptophyta > Magnoliopsida > Poales > Poaceae > Triticum > Triticum aestivum. Next base: position 376,732,334 of record NC_057808.1, on the reverse strand, counting down.
ATCCGTTGGCACTTTATTCCAAATTCGTCTTTCACAGCTAATAAAAAATATCTACAACATCACACACAGTTGTTTTCTAGGAACCGTTTGCGATGAAAATATCTGGGTCTAGTTAAGTCTCCCTCCTTAAGCTTCGCCGGCTCGTCTGCTATAGTGTCGGCAACCCCCGAATCCACGAATCCCGATCCCCATTCCCGCACCCCCTTCTTGCAAAGATGAGGCCATGGAAACGCTTCGTGAAGGCCCGTACGATGGCCGCGTCCCCCCCCGCGAGCGTCGCCGCCTGCGCCAAGAGCGCGGCTGCCTACGCCGAGAGTGCCGCCGCATCCGCATTGAGCGCGGCCGCTTCCGCCGAGAGGGCGTCTGCGGCAGCCGACAGGGCAGCAGCAGCAGCCGAGACGGCTGCAGTTGCTGCTGCGATGGCGGCTGCAAACGCCGAGAGCGCTCGAACTGTCGTCCGTGCCGCTGATGTCGCCCTGGCCCGGGTCGAGGCCATCCATACCAAGATCGAGGATGCACACGCCAAGATATTCCAGGCCATCTCGGACTCCAGCATGCAGCCCACGTCTGAAAAGGCGGCAGTGGCCATGGAGCACCTGCCTCCTCATGGGGTCGCCGAGCGGGAGCTGGACATGTAGGAGGCGGCCGAGATCGAGGAGCGCCGGGAGGAGGAGTTACGCGTGGCCGAGGTCGAGGTAGAGAAGAGTCTGTCCGTCGAGGAATCGGCGGTGGAGTACCAATGCGAGCTCTGGCGCAGCCACTACTATGAGTACTACAACCTTGAGGGCGGCGCCGAGGACGAGGACGCGGTCGACTTCAGCAGGGGGGACGCGGAGTCCACCAATGGCGGCATGTCGCCAGGACAAGTCATCGACGTCTCATCTCACACCGGCGATGCATAGGCCGGCGCGATGGCGGATTTTTAATTATGCATACTTAGGCTTTGTTTTTAATGTTGGTCTTTTGTTAGAGCAATGTTTAGGTCAACTGGCTCTATGTAATTACTAAAATTGCTCGATTTAGTAAGTGTGGTCTGTCTGCTGTACGCTCTTTTGTGTGCCCAAATTACCAAGCGATGTTAAATTACGCAATGACGTACCCGGAGAAATTTCCACCAAAATTTGAATTATCAAACTCATACAATGCGCGTAAAGCAGAAGAATCGTTTGCGATGCACACAATCGTTCAAAGTGAATGGTCCGGCGGCACCGCGCGCGTTCAAAGTGAATGTGCCTATGCCTTGAGACCAAAATTTGAATTATCAAACTCATCCCATGCGCATAAAGCAGAAGAATCGTTTGCGATGCACACAATCGTTCAAAGTGAATGGTCCGGCGGCACCGCGCGCAAAGTTTCACTCCACATTTCCAAAATTTTGGCCTACCGCCAAAATATCTACCCCCGCCCCCTTCCCCCCTTCCCCACCCCATTTTCTCCCTGACCACAAGTCACATTTCCCCTATTTCCTCCTTCCTTCCTTCCTTGCTAAGCTATAGCCGCTTCCTCGCTCTCGCCGTCTCGCATCCTACCGCCGGGGTCGCCATGGTCTTCTTCAAAGACATCTCCAGCGGTTCCTCCTCCGGCGACTACTACTTCACCACCCGGGTATGCCTCTCTTCTCTCTCTCGGGCTATGACTTGGAATGAAGGATTTTTACCCGGAGGTCGATTTGAGTCGTTTCTTCCTCTTGTAGCTCCCTAAGACCATCAGTGGCAACGAATGGAGCGGGGTGGCTGAAGATCTATCTTCTCGTTGTCACCATCAATCTCCATGCGTGAAGCTACTTGCGTTTGATTCTGTGGACACTGGGAGGAAGTTTCTGGCATGTGCAGAGAAGGTTAGACCCTCTTCCGTTGTTACAAATCATTAGTTAGATGTGGTTCAGACACTGTCACGGTCCCAACCCATTCATACCACACCTTCAACCAAACGCATCCTAAGACAGTGTCACAGTTTGTACCTAGTATCTTAAATTGTTGCCATCTCATCAGCGGTGCCATTAGAAAATTATTTGGCACCGCTTCAGCAGTTTGTGCAGCCAACTTTGGTCCACACATCCGAGCAGCCAAGCAGTAAAATACTAAATCTTTATGGCACGAAGGAACTGGGCATCGGAGCAACTACGTGCTCCGGAGTCTGGGTCCCTGATTTTTTTCCGCTGCATCGGCTCGCCAGTTCAGGGCACCGGTGCGAGATGTAGCAACAGTTGTCTTTACACCAGTTTTGGCATACATAGTGGACGGCCTTAGTTTGTGCATGTACACACCTGTTAGTATCAATTTGCTGTCATCCAAACACTGTCGCTATGCTGTTGCAGTTATATTTACCTTCCTCATAAAATGTTCAATTTGTTATTTATTGTACATGAGTAAGAACTTGTAGCGTCGTTGTAGTTAATTATAGCTTCTGATGTTCCAGAATTTGGTTGTTGTCTCAGTACCAATTATTTCATTTGCACATTGATCTTTTTGAGAAGATATGTCATAATTAACATGTTTCTTCAGTTTTTCAAAATAAGCATTGGTGATTTTCTATGTTGCTATAAACCCATTTCCCCTACAATTGTTACTGATCTAGTTTTAAATATTATAGGATGAACGGAAGTGTTCTTACTTGGAGTGGGTTGATCAAGAGTGGCCACAGTCTTTGAAGATGTGCCTAACGAAGCTCTGGAGCATGTATGAGGAAGTGAACACAGCTAGGCTTAGAGAAAGTCTTGTCAACGCTGAAGCATATTTCAAGATGCGGGATAAAAAGTTGAAGGTGGAGAATGAGCTCAGAATTTTTTTTAAAGACTTTGCTAAGATGGTGTTGGCGAAGGAGGAGGCACGTTCCCAGTTGGCCCGTGCAAAACGGGTTCTTACTGAACTGAAAGCAGAGGTGGATAAGACGAGCCTGGATGATCTCGATTAGGGAAATGAATATATTGTTCTTATGAAGTTGAACTAGCTATATGTTGTAATGTGTTGTTTTCATGTAGCTACCGTACTGTGATATTATAATATATTTATGTGCCTGATATGAAATTGGCAAACAGCTGTTCGATATGAAATGTGAATTTGCGTAGTACTGGAATTATTAATTGTAAACTAATAAACCTGCTAAATGTGTCATGGACCTTTGCAAACGGTTCTAGCAGTAAAAGCGGTTGCGATGGATAGCCCAATGCCACACAGTTTTCTTCATCAAATTGAGTGTGATATAGTTGATAAAAGCAAACAGTTAACCAAGAAAGACCGTGTGTGATAGTTACACCTTTCACACACGAGCCTACACATAAAATTGTGTGGGATTTACGTCCTAACGGAAACGTTTCCCTGGATTGACTATGTGGGATGTACATAAGAACGGAAACGTATTCCTTGGATTGACTGTGTGTGATATACATACGAACAGAAATGTTTTTCTGTGATTCACCGTGTGGGATGTACATACCTACGGAAATGATTTTCTCGGATTACCGTGTGGGATGTACATACCTACGGAAATGATTTCTGGGATTCACCGTGTGGGATGTACATACCTACGGAAATGATTTCTGGGATTCACCGTGTGGGATGTACATACCTACGGAAATGATTGGGTTTCGATGCCTCGCCCGATCACACACGGCCCCAGCCTGGGTCCCAGGAGGGCCTATCCCCGACGATTTCTGGGTCGTGTGGGAAGGACACCCTATCGCACACACTCACTTGGCGACGGTTCCAAATGCTGTCGCGGAAAGGGGTAAAAAACCGTTTGTTTAGGACCGACGCGCACCAGTATTGTGTGCGAGTTAATTCCATGTGTAGTAAATTAGAAGGAATTTTCAAACATATTTGTCTCACGACATGGACACATGCATATGTATGCATGGAGTGACATGACATTTTAACTCCAAAAATTTTAAAAATGATCAGAAAAACATGAAACCTTGGTTGATGTAATGTCATGCCACCAAGATGATGTGGTAAAAAAATTGGCATGTTTGACGAAAGTTTGGACACACACCCCTCACAAACCTAAGCAACTCACCAGAAGGCTCGTGGTTCTGAGAGGAAACAATGCATGTTTGATGATGAACGGGAGATAGCTTCCTCTTATGGCCTTCAATTTTTTTCTACGTTTAACATGCAGTACTACAACTGTCATGTGAAAATTTGGAAAATTCTAGGGGTCATTTGACCTTTTAAAGACATTTAAGTGATTTTCTAGCCATTTAATGACCGTAATTCAAATTTGAACTACATCTACATGCAACGGCTAACCATAACGGTTTGAAAAATCATATTTGTGTACTTGTGTGCGAGTTAATTCCATGCGCAGTAAATTAGAAGGAATTTTCAAACATATTTGTCTCACGACATGGACACATGCATATGTATGCATGGAGTGACATGGCATTTTAATTTTAAAAAATTAAAAAATGATCAGAAAAACATGAAACCTTGGTTGATGTAATGTCATGCCAGCAAGATGATGTGGTAAAAATTTGGCATGTTTGACGAAATTTTGGACACACACCCCTCACAAACCGGAGCAACTCACTAGAAGGCTCGTGGTTCCGAGAGGGAACAATGCATGTTTGACGAACGGGACATAGCTTCCTCTTACGGCCTTCAAATTTGTTTCTACGTTTAACGTGCACTAATACAACTGTCATGTGAAAATTTGGAAAATTTCAGGGGTCATTTGACCTTTTAAAGACATTTAAGTGATTTTCTAGCCATTTAATGACCGTAATTCAAATTTGAACTACATCTACATGCAACGCCTAACCATAACGGTTTGAAAAAACATATTTGTGTGGACTTGTGTGCGAGTTAAAAAATTATCAGACGATGTAAATATCTGGTGTTCAAAAAAGAAATTGTAAAGATCTGGCAAGACAACCGACCCCCACACGATTGTCACTCTATCTCGCGGCTCGAGGTTTGGTAGGTGAGTGGTGGGGATCATTAATCAGACACGGTTCTTTATTGGAAACCGTCAGCTATTATGTTCACACACGGATTTTGCTGCGAGAATCGTGTGTAATTCAAACTACAGTACTCGTAAATTTCGGCGACCGGCATGTGTACTATCCCTGTCGATGTAGGTTCCGGCCGCCAATAAATACTACCATGCTCATGTTGTACCGCCTGCATTCTCATCTACATCCTCTCCTCTCCTGTCTCTCTCTCAAATATCTGCCATTGTGCCGCCGGTCTGCCCACGCGCCGACGAGGAGTCGCCGCCCCCGAGGACGCTCACTCGAATAGCAGCGACGAGGACCCATACGCGCCGCCGGACGAGGTTGCGTCGGACCCCCCAACTTTGGATTGGTTTTGGGGCCAGTACAATCTTTGTCTGTGGAAGTCGCTACCGCCGGTTGAGAAAGCCAGGCAAGTGACGTTCAAGAAGGAGATGGCGGAGGAGGAAGCCGGGTACTAGGCGGCCTGCGAAGCACGTGATGCCGCCTGGAAAAAGGAGGCGGCGGAGCTTTGGGGGCGGGCGTGTCGTCGTGCCGACGAGGTGTACCAAGACGGGTACTTCGCGAGGAAGGTCATAGGCGCTGGGCGCCTCGTCGCTGCATGGAGGTGGGCCGATAAGCTTCAGCGTGCCACCGACGAGGAGCTCCGGTGGGCGCCCAACGAAATGGCAAGATCGTTCGCGCGCGTCCGCCAGCAAGAGGCAGATCGGTACGTTAAGCGCTGCGAGGCGGAGTACTGCCTCCGCACTGGGAAGACGCCGTGTACCAAGGAGCTGCTGGCGAGGGGCTGCCGGAATACTGGCCCTAGGAGGGATTATTAGTTTTAGTATTTTTTCGGTTTCAATTTTATGCATTGTACCTAGTAGTTAAGTATCATCATGTATATGTGATGATATTATATATATATATATATATATATATATATATATATTCTGTGATGAACTAATGAACAATTAATATATATACATATATTATGAATTTCATTTTCTATCTGGTTTTTATACTATTTTGAATCTAGCTGTTATCATCCACATATACAGAATGGAAAGCGTATATACTCACATTGAAACAGAACATATAAGAACGGAAAACAGACTACACACATTGAAACAGAGGAATAAACAGAGCAATAGATTGCTGTGAATACATAGCTATCCACGTTGAAACGACTCAACAAAATAAAACGCGTCCATGAGACCATGACCAGCAGCCCTTGCCTACGGTAGCTCTGCCTGAACTCGTGCAGGCGTTCGTCCAAGCGGTCGACACGCTCGCGGTACATCTGGAGCGCGATCTCGAGCTCCAAGTTGGCTATTTCATCGGAGATCACCAGCTCGAGGATGCGACGACCATGTTCCTCTACTGCGCCCGGGTGGACACCTGAGCCAAGGAGGCGGTCGAGCCTACGGACCAATGTGTTGGCATCCAGCGGGCCGTAGACAAGGCGAACAACGCCACCCATGCGAACGGCGCGGCCGGCCTATGGTGCAAGTACGGCGTTGAGGGCCTCTGCCCACTCCTGGCGAGGAATGGGGATACTGACGGGACGTGTACCTAGCTGCGATGCCGCGTCGACAGCAGGCAAGCGCCGATGGATCTGCTCTTGCTGTGCGGCGTGCCATGCCTCTCGCTCTGCGGCACTCCAACGGTCTCGCCGTGCGGCGAGCCGCAGCCTATCGGCGTGGACGCGCCTAGCTTGCTCTGCGGCGCGCCATCGATCATGTTGTGCGGCAAGCTGCAGCCTGTCGGCGCTGACATGCCTATCTTGGCCCGCGGCGCTCAAGCGCCATGCGCCAAAGGTCTGCTTAACCCTGGCGATGACGTGCGTCACGGCGTCGTCCATCACGTTGCCGAGGAGCGCCTCGGCCTCGACGGGCCGTGGCGCCTGCTCGTTTTCCTCGTCGACCAGGTTGATGGCAGAGGCGGCGCTTTGGTGGGTTGGCATGCTTGGAAAAGGTGGATGTGCTACAGGCTGCGCTTGTCGCCTCCGTGCGTCGCTCGCCGCCTAGGTTTATGCGCAATATCGCTGGGTGGTGGGAAACAGGTGAGGAAATGGCGGGAAACGGTGGCGTCTTCATAAAACGCCATCAATTAATGGAAACTTAGCATAGAAGGAACATCGAGCTAGCACAAGAAGTAGATGATGATCAGATGAACACGGACCACACTAGGGAACCCGTCGGTGATGAATTCATCAATCGCAAACGGTTGAATACTAGCAAGCATTTTCCCACAATACACATGGATTATTCCATCACAAACAGGTCGGATGGATCAACTGTATGCCACGTATCGCACATTGTCAAAAAGTAATGCGGTAGACCTTCTTTAACATGTGTTTAAAAAAACAGCTAGTCCTTGCTGATATAGGATGCCTCTTCACATCCTTATGGCGTATCCGGATGACCGCCTGTCCCCTAATGGCCAATAGATGTTGTGCAGACAGAGCATATCACATACGTCTTATTAGAAGCAATCGTCTGTGTTATTATCAGTCTTCGCACACATTTCTGATTACAGACCTGTTTGCCGCGTATCACACACATCTTGTTATATTGAACCTTTTCTGTTCTCTTGTCTCAACGCAAACAGTTCATCCGAGTGAACCGCATGCCGTATATCGCACACACCTTGATCTGGCTGACCGTTTGTTTTGTGTTTCCTAATCAAAAACAGTTCATCCGAGTGAACTGTATGTTGTATATTGCACACACCTTTATCTGGCTGCCCGTTTCTTTTGTTCCTCCTCAGCGCAAACAGTTAATTGAGCTGAACCGTATGCGCTGCATCACACACGCAACTAAAATCTGAACCGTGTTTGATGCATCCTCCATCGCAAACATTTTGCACCTTTTTGACGGGTTTTTTACACCACCGTTTGCGATTATGACATCGCACACAGTTTCGTCGAAGGGTCTCTGATCGTAGTGTCGCGTTAGTAGCATCTTGCAGTAGTGTCAGATTATTAATCATATATTTATACCCACTGATCATGATCTATATGATGAGTTGTGAGTAGTTTTATTTGTTATTGAGGACATAGGAGAAGTCTTGTTATTAGCAATCATGTGAAGTTAATTACCGTTCAACGTTTTGATATTATGATGTGTTGTTCTTCCTCTAGTGGTGTTATGTGAACATCGACTACATGACACTTTATCATCTTTGGGCCTAGAGGAATGGATCGTGAAATAAGTTTTGTAGATGATGGGTTGACAGAAACCTAAACCCCAATTTATAAATTGTTCTATGAGAGGTTTTTTTGCATTCACATGTTTAATGAGACAGTTAGATTTATCTTAATTACTTCTCTTGTATTTGTGGATGCTTGCATGGAGGGTACAATCACAAGTTGGTATTTGTTCAAGTAAGAACAGTACTTTAGCTCTGGTCCACCACATAACACTTATCAAGGTGATGAACGTTAAGTCAATGAATCATGGTGAAAGTAACTTGGCGATATTCCTGTGTGTTCTCAAGAGCGTTTTAATCACTATAAAAAGTATTATCGGCTTGTCCTTATCACAATTAAGGATTGAGCCACTTGTTGCACCTTGCTACTTTTGTTAATTATTACTTGTTACCAATTTTCTTACTATCAAACTATCCATCAAAACTATCTTACATCACTTGCAGCGAAATCCTTGCTGAAAACTGTCCATCAATTCCTTCTGCTCCTGGTTGGATTCGACACTCTTACTTATAGAAAAGGATATGATGGATTCCCTATACTTGTCTATCATTAGTGACCGACGCCACACTGGCGTCGTCGCCGTGACTTTGTCCTTTCTAACTGGAGGGTTGATCTTTTCATCCCTTACTTACTGGTTCATCTGTTAGTTCTACTTGTTGTTATCATAGATTTGCATGTTCTATGGGCATGTTCGAAGGTTCTCCAGCTTCTCAAAACTCTAGAAAACCAGCTTCTCATCGTGGCTTCTTGCTCCAGCCAGCGATTCCAATCCTGTTCGGCACCGACTCCAGCTTCTCTCAGCGCTACAGCCCACCTGGGCGGGCTGTGACCTGTTCGGGCATGTTGGGCCGGCTAGAGGCAGCCCATGTAGAGGCTAGAGGTGAGGCAGACTCCTGCGAGTTGAGCACGACATCAATGGCGTCGGTGCTTAGGTCATGGTCTCAGGGTTGCTCCCTTCGGGCTGTGTGGATGGGAACCAGCCGGGATTGGCCACAAATGGCTCGATCTATCGCTGGGAAGGAGCGGCGGCCGGGGACTGAGCGGCGGCGTGCGCGGCGGCGGCGGCTGCGCGCTGCGGCGGTAGGGTTAGTGGCTCGAGCGGAACAACCAGAGGAGATGTCGCTCGATAGGTTTTCTGGGGAGGGGAACGAATCGGTAAGTTTGGCGGTGGCATACTAGCGTAATTTGGGCAAACTCCAGATTTCAGTTTCAGTGGAGCTGGGCCAACGCTACTCCACGTTTTTGCACTACCATCGGGCCTAGTTTCGAGAAGTCAGCTTTTCGGAGCCCATACGTTCGGCACAATTTCATTTGTGAAGTTTGTGAAGCCTGGAGCTGGATGACTTCATAACAGGCCCTATGTATAGTACATGCTCACATTTTTAGCTATAAATATGATAGTAATGTCATGTATAAAAAGCTTGAAAATCTATTATTGTTTCCTCTCAATATTCTTGGGAAGGTACTAAATTCCTTGGATGAACTAGGATTATTTAAGTAATGTTGTCGACATGGGGATATAATTATTCTATAAGGATTACAAATGGATAAAAGAGCTCAAATAAATTCCGCTCACCACATCTCAGTTTTTTGTTGCAGCCATATATGCTAACATAATATCACCGAATTACATATTTTAAATTTATGATGAACCATGAGTGTCAGTAATTGATGTTTAATCAACCACTATGATAAAAGATTATCACTGGCATGATAGATGGGTGCACGTGGAGCAGGCCATCTCCTCTAGTGTTACTTACATTTTGACCTCATGCCTTCACTTCTTATTTTATGCTTGTAGTTCTTTTGCATCACGACACCCTCTAGAATGTAGGGGAACATTGCATGGGAAACAAAAAAATTCCTACGCTCACCAAGATCAATCTAGGAGATGCACATCTACGAGAGGAGAGTGGTGTCTACATACCCTTGTAGACCAAAAGCGTTAACGATCTAGAGATCATGGTTGGCGTAGTCGTACTCGCGTCGAGATCCAATCAGATCCAATTACCGCACGTGCGAAACCTCCTAGTTTAGCACACGTACCGCTCGGCGGCATCCTCTCCTTGATCCAGCAAGGGAGGGAGAGGAGGTAGATGGGAACTGAACCAACACGACGGCGTGGTGGTGGTGGTGGCAGCGGAACTCCGGCAGGGCTTCACCAAGCGCGTACCGGTGAAACATGGGGGGAGTTGGGAGAGGTAACTGATGATGTCTGCTAGGACTACGTCGGTATTTCCCCCAAGAGGAGAGGATGATGTAGCACAACGACGGTAGGTATTTCCCTCAGTTATGAAACCAAGGTATTGAACTAGTAGGAGAACCAAGCAACAAAACGTAAACAGCCCCTGCACACAAATAACAGCCACTCGCAACCCGGCGTGTTAAAGGGGTTGTCAATCCCTTTCGGGTAACGGCGCCAGAAATTGGCACGTGACCGGGAGACTATTTTCACTTGATCCTCCCCGGCAACGGCGCTAGAAATTGGCGAGGAGACGGGAGGAAATTGTAATAGATTCAAATAATAGATCACAAATAAAATAAAGTGCAGCAAAGTATTTTTGTATTTTTAGTTTAATAGATCTGAATAAAAACGCAAAGAAAAAGTAGATCGCAAGGCAAATATATGAGAAAGAAGACCCGGGGCCGTAGGTTTACTAGTGGCTTCTCTCGAGAAAAATAGCAAATGGCGGGTAGACAAATTACTATTGGGCAATTGATAGAACTTCAAAGAATTATGACGATATCCAGGCAACGATCATTACATAGGCATCACGTCCAAGATTAGTAGACTGACTCCTGCCTGCATCTACTACTATTACTCCACACATCGACTGCTATCCAGCATGCATCTAGTGTATTAAGTTCATAGAGAAATGGAGTAATGCAATAAGAACGATGACATGATGTAGACAAGATCCATTTATCTATTGCGGCAGATATTAGATCTCGTCTTTTTATCCTTAGTAGCAATGATACATACGTGTCGGTTCCCTTTCTGTCACTGGGATCAAGCACCGTAAGATCGAACCCACTACCGGGCACCTCTTCCCATTGCAAGACAAATAGATCAAGTTGGCCAAACAAAACCCAAATATCGGAGAAGAAATACGAGGCTATAAGAGATCACACATATAAGAGATCAAAGAAACTCAAATAACTTTCATGGATATAAAAATATATGACTGATCATAAACTCGAAGTTCATCAGATCCCAACAAACACACTGCAAAAGGACTTACATCATATGGATCTCCAAGAGACCATTGTATTGAGAATCAAAAGAGAGAGAGGAAGCCATCTAGCTACTAACTACGGACCCGTAGGTCTACAAAGAACTACTCACGCATCATCGGAGAGGCACCAATGGAAGTGGTGAACCCCTCCGTGATGGTGTCGAGATTGGATCTGGTGGTTCTAGACTCTGCTGCGGCTGGATGAATATTTCGTCGACTCCCCTAGGGTTCTAGGATTTTTGGGGTATTTATAGAGAAAAGAGGCGGTCCGGGGGGCACCTGAGGTGGGCATAACCCACCAGGGTGTACCTGGGCCTCCTAGCGCGCCCTGGTGGGTTGTGCCCCCCTCGGGGCACCCCCTAGGTGCAACCAGGGCCCATTGCCTTCCTTCTGGCCCATAAAAATCATCGTGGAGTTTCGTGGCATTTGGACTTTGTTTGATATTGATTTCCTGCGATGTAAAAAACATGGAAAAAACAGCAACTGGCACTTGGCACTATGTCAATTGGTTAGTACCAAAAAATGATATAAAATAATTATAAAACATCCAAGATTGATAATAAAATAACATGGAACAATCAAAAATTATAGATACGTTGGAGACGTATCAGTAACGGGCAAAGGTCAAAGGGGGGCTGCCCCAACGCCTCTCCACCTTTATATAGGCATGGAGGGGGCTGGTGACTTGCCCTCCAAGGCCCTAGGGTTGTTGGTCAAAGGGGGGAGGAAATCCCTGCTTTCCTTTCCCACCGATCGCTATCCCCCCTTTTTAGGGATCCTGATCTTATCCCTTCGGGATATGATACTATTCCTTTTAATGGAGGATCTTGGTGCGCCTAGACTAGGGTTGTGGGGAATTTCCCCACTACCCACGTTCATGTGGGCCCCACTCCGGAACCTTCTATAACCTTCCTGGTACAATACCGAAAAAACATGAACTTTTCCGGAACCCCGATAACAACTTTCCATATATGAATCTTTACCTCCGGACTATTTCGGAGCTCCTCATGACGCCCCGGATCCCATCCGGGACTCCAAACAACCTTCAGATTTTCCACTATTAATATCTCAATACAACCGTAGCTCTATCAAATGTTAAGCATGTGACCCTACGGGTTCGGGAATATGCAGACATGACCGAGACTCCTCTCCGGTCAATAACCAATAGCGGGACCTGGATTCCCATATTGGTTCCTACATATTCAATGAAGATCTTTACCAGTTGAACCACGATGTCAAGGATTCAGCTGATCCCATATGCAGTTCCCTTTGTCCATCGGTATGTTACTTGCCCGAGATTCGATCATCAGTATCTCCATACCTAGTTCAATCTCGTTACCGGAAAGTCTCTTTACTCGTTTCGTAATACAAGATCCCGTGGCTAACTTCTTAGTCACATTGCTTGCAAGCTCATTGTGATGTTGTATTACCGAGTGGGCCCCAAGATACCTCTCCGTCATACGGAGTGGCAATCCCAGTCTCGATCCATGCCAACTCAACAGATACCCTTGGAGATACTTGTAGAGCATCTCTATAATCACCCCAGTTACGTTGCGACGTTTGATACACACAAGGTACTCCTCCGGTGTCAGTGAGTTGCATGATCTCATGGTTATAGGAAAAGATACTTGACATGCAGAAAACGATAGCAATAAACTTGATATGATCATATGCTACTTTTAAAGTTTGGGTCTTGTCCATCACATCATTCTCCTAATGATGTGATCCCATTATCAAATGATAACTCATGTCTATGGCTAGGAAACCATAGCCATCTTTGATCAATGAGCTAGTCCGGTAGAGGCTCACTAGGGACATGTTGTTGTCTATGTATCCACACATGTATTTGAGTTTTCAATCAATATAATTATAGCATGGATAATAAACGATTATCATGAATAAGAAAATATAATAATAACCACTTTATTATTGCCTCTAGGGCATATTTTCAACATAGATTGTATGCCATGGATGATTAAAAGCCCTTTACTTATAATCATACTTTTTTCTCTTACATCAGTAATGCTAATTTAAGTGGGAGCAAATTAACAAGAAAACAATTTGGCCAAAGATGATTACTTGATTTTAAATATTTGTACAACTCAATAATTTAATGCTCAAGTGCAAATGATGATGAAAACACCCGAAAACTGAGAGAATTTGGTCCTACTAAATAGAGAAGCACAACATGGGTATTTTTGCGGCTAGAAACTTCTTATTTGTATCTGGCACAAAGTCCGAACATACACATATGAAACACCAATTTGAGCGACAATTAATGAAAAGTTTTTTTAAAAAATAAATAGAAGATGAGTAGGCATTATGTGTATCTTTATATAACCCAAGACCATCGAAGTCCACAATTTTTTGCTATTGAGAATTTTGGATCTATATATGGGCCTAATTGGTTTGATGCCAACATTTTACATTCCAACTTTTGATAAGTACAAGAAATTGGCTAGCAATTGGTTGGTTCTCAATTGATTCTTTTGAATCGATAAATTTTTTACCATTTATTGACAACATTTGGTTTTGTCAAATGTTGGATTGTCAAATATTGACAATGCCAAACTGGTATCAAACTAGTTAGCCTTTATGTCTATCACCAAACTCAATGAAAGTAGATAAGCATAATTTTGGTGTTGTGAACGAGGACCACACGACAAAAACCAAACTTGGGCTTCATTTTCAATGCAAAGTATTGTAAAAACTAGAATGTCACAAAACTTTAGCATTTAAGTAGTTGGCAATTGGCATTAAATACCACCATCTTTAAACACTACAGTAACAATTTTAATGAAAATGCATGGCATTTGTAGATGGTGGCTGTAGTATTTTTCATAGTATTCATGTTCATTTTGCATGCTGGTCGATAAAATACTTGTAGTAAGGACACTCATATCAAACAAGTTTGTAATAACTGGATCATTTTTGTACTTTAGCGGTTGTTTATCAGCTTACGTAGCAACTTTAATTCTCAGTGAGCTTACGTCAACCCACTCGAAAGCTACAAAAGTATACACATGCATACCTACTCACATGTCGACAAGGGCCACCGCCCCCTCCCCGCCCCACAACAAAGTTTGGACACAATTGTGAAAACTTTTTAGGGGTGATTAGATCAGAGAAATAAGAGTATTTTTTCCTCCTTAGAAATCCACATTTTGTGTTTTGCTCCCTCAACCAACCTTATCAAACACCAACACTTATTTACATGTTTGATCTTTCTAAAAAAGGAAAGTAACCAACCTATGAATAGTGTTGATCATATCGTGTTAAAATCTCGCAAACAGAAGTAAGAATGGATCCAGGGAAAATTTTGCGTGACTTGTCGTGTAAAGAACAGACAGGCTATGGATTAATGAAAGGAATAAGAAGTCTTAGCCTGATTATCAAAGATTTAGAAGGAAAACTGATAAGGGTGGACGCTATCTAGTATCGAATCACTGCTTGTGCTCAGGCTATGGAGGCATACGCCATCAGATATGGTCTCCTGCTTGCTCGAGATATGGGATACAGAAGGATATGCGTGGAAAATGATGCTAAAAATATGGTCACAATTTTCAACTCTAAGGATTTAGAGAGGCCAACTATCGCAACCATTTACCATGAAATCAAAGAGCCCATGGGAGGTTTTACTAGTTGTGTGTTATGTTTTGTGCGAAGGGAAGCTAATGAAGTGGCCCATCGATGCGCCAAACAAGCCATAGATTGTATTCCCACCTTTCTCACTGATTGTATTCAAACTCATTGTAACCCCTCCTTTTTGAGTAACTAGGTGATTTCTCGTGCGTTGCAACGGGGGCATATATATTCTATAGGTTTAACACCAATCATATCTTATATTTACCTTTGACCCACCATATTCTAGATATTAGTAAGATTTGATTTGATTTGAATATGGGTAGGGGAAAGCAAGAAAAGTTTTGACTTACTTGAGGTTTTGATAGGATTTGATTTGATTCGGGTGCGGGTAGGGGACGACAAGGAATATTTTGATTTAGATAAGATTTTGGTAAGATTTGATTTGATTTGGGGTGCGGGTAGGGGAAGACAAGAAACATTTTGATTTAATTGAGGTTTTGATAAGATTTGATTTGGGGTGGGTAGGGGAAGACAAAAACATTTTGATTTAATTGAGGTTTTGATAATATTTGGTTTGGGGTGCGGGTAGGGGAAGACAAGAAACATTTTGATTTAATTGAGGTTTTGATACGATTTGATTTGAGTTGATTGAGTTAATGTAGGAAAGAACCAACATAGGAGGGATGCATGAGAATGTGAGGTGAACGTACCAACTCCGTTCAATAGTATACTCCCTCCGTTCCTTTATATAAGGTGTATTATTTTTGGCCCAATGACCAAGGCACATAATTATAGACATGTTAGAGCGAAATTACCCTTAGTGAATTTGTTTGTTTGTGGCAAGTAAATCAGTTAGTTTAGGAAACTAAGAGATACATGCAATCAAGAGATGATACTTTCTTTTTTTGCTATAAGGAGAGATACAGACAATCGGGAAAGAGATACTTTCCTTTTCCTAGAGGGTTAAAAACAAAATTACGAGGATTCGGAAAAAATGCACTTACGTTGTGGAATTTTATAAAAAAACAAATACACCTTATATAAAGGAACGGGGGCAGTATATACTAGCTAATGGCCCATTGCAACAATGACATACATATTTTAGCGGTTTAACCTCAGTCGTGTGTGACATATACATTACACCCACCATATTCCAGATTTTAGCAAGATTTGATTTGAGTATGAGTAAGGTAAGCCAAAGAAAGTTTTGATTTGGTTCAGGTTTTGGGTTAGATTAGATTTGATTTGGGTAGGGGAAGCCAAGAAACATTTTGATTTAGTTGAGGTTACAATAAGTTTTGATTCGATTGAATTAATGCATGGCCCATGGTTTTGGTAAGATTTGATTGATTTAATACAGACTACATGCAGACCGAAACGAGTGAAAAGTTAAAAAAAAAGACTGAAATGAGTGAACAAACATACTAAAACATGTCCATATACATCCGATTGAAAAAGTTAGAACATCTTATATTTATTTTCACTATATATTTTGTGAACGGAGGGACTGCAAGTCATTAAAGAGACAAAAGAGGGAAATGCAGGCTAAATAAACTGTGATGAATGGAGGAAAGAGTAAAAGGGGAAGGAAAAGGCCAAGGGAAAACGCCGAACGCGATCATCAAAGCAGAACGGGGGCAGAGGAGGTCTGACCCGAACAAAGCAGAGCAGAAGAGAACAGAACGCAAGAGGAGAGGGTTGTTTACTCATACACACATACACTCCCCCACACCATTCCCCTCCCCCCTCCTCCCCACCTCTCCGCGTCGTCCTCCTCCGTCCCCCAATTTCCGCTCCAAAACCCTCCCCGATTCCCCCCCGCCCTCCGATGGTCCTGATCTAAGCATGTACCGCCGCCACGCCAAGCGCCGCCGTGAAGCCCCCGATCATGCCCTCCCGGCCTCCTCCAAGGCGCCCGTCATGACCACCACCACCCACGACGGCCCCGGCGGCGCCTCCTCCTCCTCCTCCTCCGGCGGGGCGGCGGGCGCCTCCTCCTCCTCCTCCTCCTCCGCCGCCTTCTACGCGCCCCCGCCCCGCCGCCTCCACTTCTTCGTGCGCGCCACCGACTCCAAGACCATCGCGATACACGCGGCGGCGGACGACACCGTCGCCGCCGTGCTCGCCCACCTCGCCGACTGCGGCTACGGCCGCGACCTGCGCCTCCTCTACGCCGGCCGCCAGCTCCAGCCGGAGGCCACCGTCGCGTCGCTCGGCCTCGCGCCCGACTCCACCCTCCAGCTCGCCGCCCGCCTCCGCTCCACCCCGCACCCCAAGGCCTGGCAGCTCGCCTCGCACATCGCCGCCACCGCCGCCTCCGGGGACGCCGGCACGGACTCCGCCCACACCCTCGACGATCTCGTCAAGGAGTACATCGCCTGCTGCGACCCCGCCAGCCAGCACAACCGGAACGATCGCAGGGCCAAGGGGGACACCAGCAACACCGACCGCCACGCCGAGGACTACCTCGACATCTTCGTCCAGTCCGGCGCCGCCATCGCGCTGGTTCGCCTCTACCTCTCCGATTTCTCCTTCTCCCGCTCCTACGCCGAGCGCGCCATCAGGTGCTTCCTCAGCACCGACCCTGCCACCTTGCCGCCTAATGTCATGCTCGTCACGGCGCCGGTGCTGCTCGAGTTCTGCCGCCTGCTCGCTTTGACCGCGGGCAATAAGGATTCGCTCTACAAGTCATGCCGTTACACACTTGCATCGGTGCTCTGCTTGCCACTCTCGGTGCTCGGTGCCTCCAAATCGCCCACCAAGGTGATCGAGCAGGTCCTCCCGTTTGCCAGAGAGATTGTTGAACTGGTCCTGAATGGACTTGGATCAGAGACCATGCTGGTGCCAAGGACAGACCTTGAGGAGCTCTCAAACTTCTTTAAAGTCCTGCGCCAGCAGGTACTCCTTTGGATGCCTGACGGGTCAATGCCAAAGAATATGTACAGCAGGGAGTGTAAGCGAACTGACACATGGGTATGGGAGTTGCACGAAATGTCGATGAACCTGCTCAAAAGGGTGGATGAGTGTCTCAAGAGGTTGGAAATGGATCTTTCATCTTTGTCATCTGACACTAGGGGGGTCATAGAAAATCAACCTATCTGGGTCACCCGATTACATATCCTTGCCATATTGACAGAACTGGATTTCATCTCAGGGATATTCGAGGATGTGGCACACAACCTGCGGTTCGTGTTGCTGGCACACAAAGCACCTCTCAATGCGCTCGTGCGCTGTTCCAAGAGGAACGAGCATCTCCACTGGCTCAAGAAGCATAAGGATCTGCTCTGCTTCGAAGCAAGAAGGAACTTGGTCTTAATGTTGTTTTCTGAGGGGAAGGATGACTATGGGGAGCTGCATGAGATGTTGATCGACCGGTCACGTTTACTGGATGAGTCCTTTGAGTACATCACACAGGCAAAGCCCAGTGAGCTTCACAGTGGTCTGTTTATGGAGTTTAAGAATGAGGAGGCTACTGGCCCTGGTGTTCTCAGGGAGTGGTTCTGCATGGTGTCTCAAGCTCTGTTCAGCCCACAGCAAGTACTCTTCTTGCCTTGTCCTAATGATCAACGGAGGTTCTACTTGAATGGAAGTAAGTTCTCTTGGTATTAACTTACTACTTTATATCCAGTTCTATACTTCTATTGGTAATTTGGTACGGCACTTTGACTGAACAACTTGAAAATCTGAATTGGATAAGCTGATGAGTGTAGCTTGCTTGTTGACCCAGGTCTTTTTACATGTGTGGTATAATAAATAACTGCATATCTTAGCCTAGTGGGATGAATAGGATTTGTTCATCTGAATTTTCTATCGTGCAGTGCATGTTTTTTCTTGAAAGTCTCATACATATGACTGCCGCTACATACAGGCTCTGCAACTGGTTTCGATGAATGTAGGTTCAATACCCAGTAGTATAAGCTAACAAAAGAAAAGAAAAAAGTAGTTTGCTCTATTGTCGGATGTCCTGGAAGGGACATATTCTTCTCAATTTAAAAGAACTAATGATTGCAAAATGCGTTTCTTTTGATCAGTCTGTTGAAACATCCACTTAGTATTTTGAAATGAATTTAACTTTAGAAGGTTTGCAAATCATATGGCTGCTTATGGGGCTACATTTTCATTTTCACACAAATAAAGGATGGTTGTTTTATTAGTTACAATATGTACTTCTAGTACTAGTTGGCATGCACCATGCTACCGATCTAACATACAAAACCAAAGCTGGGATATTGTAGTCTTGCCTTTACTTGTCTGCTTGGTTGAGTATATTAAGCCTAAGGAGATGTCTCACTAACTTTTGCGTGTTTGTGCCTATTACACACTCTGGTTTCCATATGTATGTGCTGGTACAAGTTACTCTAAATACGACTTTTTGTCATGCATGTTGGGTGTGAGGATGTCCATATATGGGTGAGGGTGCAGGCAGTTTTTTTGTAAATTTGTTTTGGCTACTCGTTGTTTCTATTTGCAATCAAAACAATGGCTTGTTCATATCTCACAAGAAGCCTTTCTTAATATGCGATGAAGAGATACTTGGTCTAAAATCTTATTTTTATGTACGCATGTTTAAAACTTGAGAAAAAATCTATAATCCTTTTATCACGCATGTTGGGTGTGAGGATGTCCATATAGGGGGTGAGGGTGTAGGCATTTTTGTTTGTAAATTTATTGTGGCTACTCGTTGTTTCTATTTGCAATAAAAAAATGGCTTGTTCATATCTCACAAGTAGACTTTTTTTAATATGCGATGAAGAGATACTTGGTCTAAAATCTTATTTTTATCTGCGCATGTTTAAAACTTGAGAAAAAAATCTATAATCCTTTTTTTTTCTCATACCCTCTTTGATCAATAGCTTGCAGTTAAAATTCCTATTAAGAAGCAGACTATCCATTCTGCTTTCCACCTTGAACCTTGCACAGTGGCTCCCAGTGGCCCTGTTAGGAATATTCTGATACATCTTGATATTCATTTGTAAGTGTGTGAAATAACACTAACCATATCAATAAGTACAGATCTATCCCAAGTCACTAAAAACTACTCCCTCCGTCCCATAATATAATAGCGTTTTTGACACTAGTGTAATGTCAAAAACGCTCTTATATTATGGGACAGAGGAAGTACTTTTTGCATGAGATATACTCCCTCCGTTCCAAAATAGATGACCCAACTTTGTACTAAAGTTAGTACAAAGTTGGGTCATCTATTTTGGAACGGAGGGAGTACAAACTTCTTATATAAGGGAATGCTAATCTGTTTGTAGTGAGTTAATTCCCCTTTTGCCTAAATACGGTGGTAATTTCTTATTGGATTCAAACAAATATAAAATGATCATCTGGTTAGCGCCTAATAGCAACCAAGCTGTCTACCCTGTAGACATATAGTGGCACATTTATTTTCAGAAAGGCAAAATAGGACTGTAAGCCTTCAACCTATTTCCATCAAGGTGATCAAGGAGTTAATGCTGCCGATTTGAGCCCCTCAAGCCTCAACACTTCAGTTTTTTGTGCGATCAAGCCTTTAAGTGCAGTTTTGTTCTTTTCAACCATCAACTACCCCTTTTAGTTTTAGCTGTCTTGTTCCTTTTGCTTACAAGATTAACAATTGGCAGCACAACTACAAAATGTTGTTAATATGGACTGCTAACTATTGCTCAAACTTTTAACATGTTTTCGAGATATTTTTTCTACCGATATGAGGTCTCTTTGTATTCACACTTAAACTTAGTTAAGAACATTCACAAGCCCTAAACCTTCTGAAATTTCAGTATGAATACTCATTTGCTCAAATAACGCCCATATAGAAGAATATTAGTTGCAAGGTTCTAACTAGATGTTCTTTAGCAGTGGCGTAATTAGAGCAAAAACAAACAGTGGATGCTCTAATTACCAATCAGTTTTGTCGGGCTTAAATGCAAATACTGAATAGTTCATGGCTCAAATCAACAAATTGGAAGTTGGAGGAGGCTTGATTGACAAGCTGAAATAGTTAGGGGCTTATTAGGGCAATTTTCCTTTCTGAAATAAACTTCACATCAAACTGTACTTAATTCTAGTTATTCGAGCAAATGAGCAATCTTTCGGCTTTCTTCTACTTAATTGTGGTTCTTATGCATTCAATATTGATGAGACACGTTATGTCCGCAAACCAAGTCGGTGCTGATTGAATATCTTCTAACTTTTGGTACTTATCTGTGCTTTGCAGCATCTGTTGTTGATCCACTGCACCTGAAATACTTCGTTTTTTCGGGACGAGTAATTGGATTAGCATTGATGCATAAAGTGCAAGTAGGGATAGTTTTGGACCGCACCTTATTTTTGTATCTTGCTGGGAGAAGTATTACATTGGAAGACATTTCTGCTGCAGACCCTTTCACGTATGCAAGCTGTAAAAGAATTCTAGAGATGGGTGCTGCCGAGATTGATGATTTAACTTTAACATTTTCCCGAGATGTTCATACCTTAGGGTCTCGAAAGACTATTGAGCTTTGCAAAGGAGGGCAGGATATCTCTGTGAACATCAGTAACAGAGAGCACTACATTGATCTTCTTATTAAGAATATCTTTGTTGACTCTATTTCTGATCAGCTAGCTAATTTCGCAAAAGGATTTGGCGACATATTAGCTAATCCGAAACTCCGGGAGGTATTTTTCGGGTGTTTGGATCTAGAAGACTTTGACCGAATGCTTGGGGGAAGCAACAACACTATAAATCTGAAAGATTGGAGATCACATACTCAATATAATGGCTACAAAGAAAAAGATCGCCATGTTAACTGGTTCTGGAAGGTATGCTGTGTATTACTTGGATTTTCATTTATTTTATTCCATGCCATGATATGCTTTAATCACCTGCTCATCCCATGTTCTCAATTTTTCATGGGCAACATACCATCTCTCACTTTTTTTGTGTGATTCATACCATCTCTCACTTTGACTCCATGTAGATTTAGGAGGAAACATTGATATCATAGGTGAGGTATATACGTGTGGTGCAATGTGCAAGAGATATTTGGATCACAATCCTAACATCCATGTATCCATTAAGATCTATTCACTTGATACCCAGTATTTTGTATGTGCCATCCTGTATATTATTTTCCCAACAAAAATGATCGAACTGCTTCAATCATTGCAGAAAAAGTTTTTTAGTGGTTCTTCTTTTGGTCCTAGTGTGAGTTCGTGAACGAGGCAAGTAACCAAACAAAGCCTGGCCAGTATTCTTGCTGGTTGGTGCAAAGACCTGGGAAATCGTTTGTTGTGTTCACTGACAAGACTGTTAACATGTGATCCTGCATATGTTAAAATCCCAACTATGATTGCATCATTTTTCTAGCTTATCGGAGTTATGTAACACTTACCGTACTCATTCTAAAAAGAAAACCATGCTCGTCCTTTGTGTAATGAGATGAGTACAACCAAACAGCTTTTCCCAACACTCGAGCAGAGTTGGTGTGGTGCTGATATCAACCATTGTTTTAAATATAGTGAATTGTGCAAATTTAATGGCAAAGAGCCAGCACATTGTCCCTATCTGTGTCCACTGTTATATCTCGTGTGTATGTGTGAAAAGTTTTCAGTTGAAATCTGTGCATCTTCTTTTGTAGCAAAATCAATTTGTGCATCTCTAATCAGTTTTGTGTACTTGTTTATTCACACGGCAGGCCGTGGAGAGCATGACAGTCGAGCAACAGAGGCAGCTCCTCTTCTTCTGGACCTCCGTGAAATATTTGCCCTCGGAAGGCTTTGGTGGGCTGAGCTCAAAGCTGTACATATACAAGACAACGGAGTCAGCCGACCATCTCCCGTCGTCGCATACATGCTTCTACCGCCTCTGCCTCCCCACATACCCGTCCCTCAAGGTGATGCAGAGCCAGCTGCAGAAGATCACACAGGAGCATGTGAGCTGCAGCTTCGGTACGTGGTAGGATGCTTGGCTGTGGGAAACCCAAAGTGGTACATTTTGTACATATCGAGTTAGCAACAACCCTTATCTATCTCATTTAAAATCTATTGCTAGTAGAGCTTAAAAATTAGGCTGCCGTGGTTTGATTTGTATGTATGGAAAGTTAGCGTCCCCGGTCGTTTAACCTTAATGTAGGTGGAATCAGAAGAGTGCAAGGTTCATTTTCTTCACCCATCCTGTTAACTTGCCGTCGATTCCTTTTTTCTTTGTTAGTGTTCTGTTTCTTCCCCAAGGCCCTGTTTGGATCTAGGCGCAAACTTTGTGTGATCCTGGCGTTCATTGGAAAATCCAAACAGGGCCTAAAGGAGTGAAATGCGCGCGCATTGTGACCCTGCATATATAGCTAGTACCAGTCATCCCAACAGCAGATGGCACTAACTGCAACATCTCTCAAGTTAGTTCTGGCTGCCAGGGGATGGATGGATGAAGGTGTGACATACAGGCAATGGCCACCGGTTGCAGATGTGCGGTTTGGAAGCTGTTGTTGGAGTCTGGTTATTTTTGTTGATCCTTTCACATTACATTGTTGCTGCCTTTGTCGGTCTCCCCCCAGTTTTGTGAACCTGGTCGAAACTTGCTGGTTGACAAGTGGAGTGCCTCCAGTAATCCCATGGCAGCTCGGAGATTGAAACATTGGCGGTAGATTTGTGGACGCTTGTATTAGAGCATCTTCAGGCACGTACCTTTGATTCGACCCCTCAAACACCCGCGGACGCGCCCCTGTTTGTCCATCCGCATGGCCACAATCCTCATTTTTTTTCTCATATGCCCGGTCATTTGCACGTGATTGATGGAGATGAGGAGAAAGAAAAGAATGAATAAAAAAAGCTGGTCTGAGATGGGGCCGCGCCCTACGTGACGGATTGACCGGGCGCGCCTAGGCATGTCCGTGAGCCCTTATATCCTCCTCATATTTGAGATGGATACGATGGTTCATGGACAGTCCGAACATATAGGAAAGATATGAGGGATCCGGTTGAGTCAACTTTTAACTACTTTTTGCTTCTTTCTCCTATCCGATCAGTGGTCCTCGCGTCCGCCCGGTCAATTTGAGAAGTCTGGCTGTAGATGCTCTTACCGTCTGAAGTTGGCTTAGACGAATCTTTCAGCACCGAGAAATGGCCATGGCGTCGCAGAGATTCTTTGGACAGTGAATAAACATGGAAGGCGTCAGGAGATTTGGCTTTGTCGGTAGAGAAACTACGTACGTACTGGCCGTGGCCGTCCTCGGCTGGTTCAGAATCACATGTTCGTGTGTAGCCGCTGCAGCTTCCCTTACCGACCTTGCTCGAATTTCGCATGACAAATACGTATGCCCGTGCAAAGTGTAGCACAGTTCAGTCGAGTGACTGACAGCAAAGCTACGGACGCCGGCGATGGCCATATCCATATGCGTTTGGCAATTCATCATTTTTGGCGTATTTACATTTGTGATTGAGTTGAGCTTGGCTGAGTAAATACATGCCAAAAAACCATGTTTTGCATATAGCTTGGTACGTGCATCCTTCTCAACCTGGCTGAGAAGAAACGCACACACGGCTGTTTGGTTCAAGCATTTTCTCCTTAAATGCAATATGCCGACATTTGATTGATTAATCTCACCTTTTACCCACGTGGTGAACTTACCTCACGTGAAAATGGAGTGCTGAAGGAACAAGAGAAGAGTCAGCTTGAGGTAGAAGAAGGTGTGAAAGCCCTCGTACGCTTACCCAACGGTCACGAAATCAATTGGGCGCAAATTGTTTTCCAAGACTGACGCCTATGTGTAAAGTCCGTAGGATTCCTGTCCCCCCGTTGTTTGCGCCATTGATCTACCTCGATCTATGCTTCTATTCATTGGTGATGGTTGCTATTCTAGTACGCTGGTCCGTGAGGCCTTACCAAGACAACTTCACGATTGTTTACAATAAGTTTTGCCCAGCCCCCGTGAGGGAAGGGCGATAACGGAAGCTCGCTTCAGTGCTTTTAGTTGTTGCTAGTTAGTCTACAGATCTAGATGTATTTTTTGTTATTTCTAGTGTTTGTTGTACTGCAATGATTGACGATGAATAGATTAAAAGTTTTTTCAAAAAAGAGAGTAGGGAAGACATAATTCTACCCGCCTAGGACCTTAGAAACAGAAAACGTACAAACACAGAAGTCGTGTCAAACAGCAAGATGAAGCTAGTGGAGAAATGAATTTTCAAATGTGCGAAGAATAACCAAAATTCATCGGTTCATAACGTGCGCACATGAACACATTAGTGCGGTCCAGTAGAAGATGTTCTACTCGTCTACGACCGTCAATACAGAAAAAGGGACAACGGAAGTTGTGTAAAATAGTGAGATGAAGCTAGTGGTGGAAGGAAACTACAAGTGACGACCATGTGCGAAGGTTTTGCCAGAATTCTTTGGTTCATAACATGTAAACATTAACATGTTAGTGCAGTCCAGTAGTAGATGTAAATATACTCGTTTACGACCGTTAAAACAAAAAATGTATAATACGAAAGTCGTGTCAAACAGCGAGATGAAGGAAATTTCAAACAGTCGAGTACGCGCGAAGAATTTGACAAAATTCATCTAAAAAAGCTCTAAACATAAACACAAAACTGAAGATTTACAATCCATGAAATTAAGAACCGATCATTTGAACGGAACCACAATGCCGATATGCATCCTTTTTGGGTAGAGGTTATTTCGAATCCAAGCAGCATTATGTAGATTAGAAGGGATTATATCAAAGAGATTAAGGGAGGTGAGTGGAACATAACACATGCAAAATCATGGGTTACACTCAGCTCGCATTGCCAGACCCACTCAAGTGCGTTCGATTGCATCGCTCGGCCATGGCTCGCTGAAAATGGCCAATTCAAGCATTTCTTCAGAGTCAATCCCACGGGTGCTTTAAGGTTTGTGCGGACAAAAAATTCGGTGTAACTTGATCTACCAAATGGACAAAAGTTATATCCAACGGGCCTGGCTAAGGCAGGCTACCAAACGCATCCATCTCTTTTATTTTTGACAAAGGGAATTTCATTCAACCCTCGCATCGAGCTCATACAACCGCATTGAGGAAAAGGGCGCTATGCTTATCTAAGCTTGGGTTATCAATGATCACTAAAGTATCACCGCAAAAAAAAGTAATCCCCCTAACCACAATGCCTGTACGGTTGGAGCGTCACGCGGAAGAGGTTATTGGATGGGGCAGTGTAGTTGGACACGTACGTGGAGTTCCGGACGCCGGCAAACCTCCCTCGGATTTGGTTCCGGTTTATGGGAATTCAAACGCGTGGACTTGCCCGGTGGCATATGCGGCATCGCGTTGGACGACAGAAAAAAATACGTCCGAAGGAATCAGTCGGGACATCTGCGCACCTTTTGCATCACAACAACGTTGAAGATGCCCTAACATGAGAAACAGGATCAGGGGTCCTGTCGTGGAATTAACACGTCAGATGTCCTAGGTGTAAGGACTTAGTCGTGAGGCCAACGCATCTATGTGATAGCTTGAGAGGGGTTGAGCGGAATCGAGAGACGCAACACAAGACAAGGGTTTAGACAGCTTCGGGCCCCGGGAAACATCATCCGGTAACAACCCTACATGTTGTTTGAGGCTAGATCTCATTATCATCACGAGGGAGTCGCCGTAAACCGGATCTCCTCTAGTTGTGTCTAGCCCTAGAGATTGTTTCTTGCTTGTCCCTCTTTGGGGAGCCCTGCCCCCTCCTTATATAAGTTGGAGGGGCGGGTTACATATGGAGTCCTAGTAGTACTAGGGCTAGTCTATCTTTTCTTACAAGTTGAATACAAGTCCGGGTCTTGCTTCCGCGTAAAGAAAATATTCGTCATCCCTTTCCTTTTAAGCCGGCCCACCATAACATGAGCCGGCCTTCTGGGCCTTGGGCCTAGTCTTCTATCTGACCCGCCGTCGGGGTCATCCGTGAGTCGTCAGGCTCGTGAGTCGTCTGACAGTGAGCCGCCAGACCCGTGAGTCGCCAGTCCTCCGGCGGGTCACGGTGAAGCGCCAAGTCCGGCCGGGTCATACCGCGGGGTATATCCCCGACATTAGCCACCAGTTTAATTTGGATTTATCCATGTTAAACTAATCTGCAATATAAAGACAAGAACAAATTTGACAGGTTGTGTTCCGGGTTAAATATTCTTTGTAAGCCGGCACTTGATCATCCTTAAGTCCTTGTCATCTTCCTTCTTGATATGTATCCATAATCTCATAGCAAATCTCTTTAGCAGATATGTTCAAATTTTGCCAATGCAAAAAATCCAGATACTTCCTTTGAAAAATCCGGGTCAACAGGCCAGCTTCAGAGTCAATTTGCTGACATTGGTCTCTTGTTGAGAAATATTGTAAGAGATAATCCACTTGAGTCGGCTTTCAATGCTCTGACTTGACAAAAATATTGGTCTTCAAATATTCAACTTATATTCAGTCGGCTTAAAGATATAAAATTTGCCGGTTTATGAGTACCAAAATTGCCGGGTTATAAATAGATGATGCCAAGTCATAATTGTCGCCGACGCCGGTTTATGATTTTTGCAGACACCAGGTCAATCTGATTTACTCAAAACTGAGAATTTGAAGATATTTCTCCCTTATATCCATATTACCTGTAGCCCCCAAGGACCGGTTTAATCAGCATGAATAAACCGGGACTTATCACCACGGCTTTAAATAAAATCCAGTTGTGTAGCCCCCATGAGTCGGCTATAGTCATAGTAGTGTAGCCGGGTCATCCTAGAATTGTCTTCAGCAGAGAGCAATATACATTAGCCCCCAAGTGTCAGGTCATTATGTAATAATGAGCAGGGACTTTTCATTGGAAATAATATCATATGATGTAACCCCCATCCTGGGGCTTGAACCCACGTCCACAAGGTTAATAGCTTTGTGCTTTACCAACTGAGCAGTGGATCCTTCAATATAATGGAATAAGGCTTGTGTATCTTGAATTTTAACAGGAGCAATTGGTAGCCCCCAAGGGCCGGCTCATTACGATGTGATGAGTCGGGTCTGTTGGCAATATGCCCTAGAGGCAATAATAAAATGGTTATTATTATATTTCCTTGTTCATGATGATTGTCTATTGTTCATGCTATAATTGTGTTATCCGGAAATCGTAATACATGTGTGAATACATAGACCACAACATGTCCCTAGTGAGCCTCTAGTTGACTAGCTCGTTGATCAACAGATAGTCATGGTTTCCTGACTATGGACATTGGATGTCATTGATAACGGGATCACATCATTAGGAGAATGATGTGATGGACAAGACCCAATCCTAAGCATAGCACAAAGATCGTGTAGTTCGTTTGCTAGAGCTTTTCCAATGTCAAGTATCATTTCCTTAGACCATGAGATCGTGCAACTCCCGGATGCCGTAGGAGTGCTTTGGTGTACCAAACGTCACAACGTAACTGGGTGACTATAAAGGTGCACTACGGGTATCTCCGAAAGTGTCTGTTGGGTTGACACGGATCGAGACTGGGATTTGTCACTCCGTATGACGGAGAGGTATCTCTGGGCCCACTCGGTAATGCATCATCATAATGAGCTCAAAGTGACCAAGTGGTTGGTCACGGGATCATGCATTACGGTACGAGTAAAGTGACTTGCCGGTAACGAGATTGAACGAGGTATTGGGATACCGACGATCGAATCTCGGGCAAGTAACGTACCGATTGACAAAGGGAATTGTATACGGGATTGATTGAATCCTCGACATCGTGGTTCATCCGATGAGATCATCGTGGAACATGTGGGAGCCAACATGGGTATCCAGATCCCGCTGTTGGTTATTGACCGGAGAGTCGTCTCGGTCATGTCTGCATGTCTCCCGAACCCGTAGGGTCTACACACTTAAGGTTCGGTGACGCTAGGGTTGTAGAGATATTAGTATGCGGTAACCCGAAAGTTGTTCGGAGTCCCGGATGAGATCCCGGACGTCACGAGGAGTTCCGGAATGGTCCGGAGGTGAAGAATTATATATAGGAAGTCCAGTTTCGGCCACCGGGAAAGTTTCGGGGGTTACCGGTATTGTACCGGGACCACCGGAAGGGTCCCGGGGGTCCACCGGGTGGGGCCACCTATCCCGGAGGGCCTTATGGGCTGAGGTGGGGAGGGGAACCAGCCACTGGTGGGCTGGTGCGCCCCCCTTGGGCCTCCCCTGCGCCTAGGGTTGGAAACCCTGGGGTGGGGGGCGCCCCACTTGGCTTGGGGGGCAAGCCACCCCCTTGGCCGCCGCCCCCCTGGAGATGGGATCTCCCAGGGCCGGCGCCCCCCCAGGGACCCTATATATAGTGGGGGAAGGGAGGGCAGCAGTACCACAGCCCCTGGCGCCTCCCTCTCCCTCCCGTGACACCTCTCCCTCCCGCTTGCGCTTGGCGAAGCCCTGCCGGGATCCCCGCTACTTCCACCACCACGCCGTCGTGCTGCTGGATCTCCATCAACCTCTCCTTCCCCCTTGCTGGATCAAGAAGGAGGAGACGTCGCTGCTCCGTACGTGTGTTGAACGCGGAGGTGCCGTCCGTTCGGCGCTCGGTCATCGGTGATTTGGATCACGACGAGTACGACTCCATCAACCCCGTTCACTTGAACGCTTCCGCTCGCGATCTACAAGGGTATGTAGATGCACTCCTTCCTTCTCGTTGCTAGTAAACTCCATAGATGATCTTGGTGATGCGTAGAAAATTTTAAATTTCTGCTACGATCCCCAACAGTGGCATCATGAGCCAGGCCTATGCGTAGTTTCTATGCACGAGTAGAACACAAACTTGTTGTGGGCGTAGATGTTGTCAATTTTCTTGCCACTACTAGTCTTATCTTGTTTCGGCGGCATTGTGGGATGAAGCGGCCCGGACCGACCTTACACGTACGCTTACGTGAGACAGGTTCCACCGACTGACATGCACTAGTTGCATAAGGTGGCTAGCGGGTGTCTGTCTCTCCCACTTTAGTCGGAACGGATTCGATGAAAAGGGTCCTTATGAAGGGTAAATAGAAATTGGCATATCACGTTGTGGTTTTACGTAGGTAAGAAACGTTCTTGCTAGAAACCTATAGAAGCCACGTAAAAACATTGCAACAACAATTAGAGGACGTCTAACTTGTTTTTGCAGCATATGCCTTGTGATGTGATATGGCCAAAAGGATGTGATGAATGAGATATATGTGATGTATGAGATTGATCATGTTCTTGTAATAGGAATCACGACTTGCATGTCGATGAGTATGACAACCGGCAGGAGCCATAGGAGTTGTCTTTATTTTTTGTATGACCAGTGTGTCATTGAATAACGCCATGTAAATTACTTTACTTTATTGCTAAACACGTTAGCCATAGAAGTAGAAGTAATCGTTGGCGTGACAACTTCATGAAGACACGATGATGGAGATCATGGTGTCATGCCGGTGACGAAGATGATCATGGCGCCCCGAAGATGGAGATCAAAGGAGCAAAATGATATTGGCCATATCATGTCACTATTTCATTGCATGTGATGTTTATCATGTTTTACATCTTATTTGCTTAGAACGACGGTAGCTTAAATAAGATGATCCCTCATAATAATTTCAAGAAAGTGTTCCCCCTAACTGTGCACCGTTGCGAAGGTTCGTTGTTTCGAAGCACCACGTGATGATCGGGTGTGATAGATTCTAACGTTCGCATACAACGGGTGTTGACGAGCCTAGCATGTACAGACATGGCCTCGGAACACACGCAATACACTTAGGTTGACTTGACGAGCCTAGCATGTACAGACATGGCCTCGGAACACGGAAGACCGAAAGGTCGAGCATGAGTCGTATAGAAGATACGATCAACATGAAGATGTTCACCGATGTTGACTAGTCCGTCTCACGTGATGATCGGACACGGCCTAGTTAACTCGGATCATGTTTCACTTAGATGACTAGAGGGATGTCTATCTGAGTGGGAGTTCATTGAATAATTTGATTAGATGAACTTAATTATCATGAACTTAGTCTAAAATCTTTACAATATGTCTTGTAGATCAAATGGCCCACGTTGCCCTCAACTTCAACGCGTTCCTAGAGAAAACCAAGCTGAAAGATGATGGCAGCAACTATACGGACTGGGTCCGGAACCTGAGGATCATCCTCATAGCTGCCAAGAAAGATTATGTCCTAGAAGCACCGCTAGGTGAAGCACCCATCCCAGAGAACCAAGACGTTATGAACGCTTGGCAGTCACGTGCTGATGATTACTCCCTCGTTCAGTGCGGCATGCTTTACAGCTTAGAACCGGGGCTCCAAAAGCGTTTTGAGAAACACGGAGCATATGAGATGTTCGAAGAGCTGAAAATGGTTTTCCAAGCTCATGCCCGGGTCGAGAGATATGAAGTCTCCGACAAGTTCTTCAGTTGTAAAATGGAGGAAAATAGTTCTGTCAGTGAGCACATACTCAAAATGTCTGGGTTACACAACCGCTTGTCTCAGCTGGGAGTTAATCTCCCGGATGACGCGGTCATTGACAGAATCCTTCAGTCGCTTCCACCGAGCTACAAGAGCTTTGTGATGAACTTCAATATGCAGGGGATGGAAAAGACCATTCCTGAGGTATATTCAATGCTGAAATCAGCGGAGGTGGAGATCAAAAAGGAACATCAAGTGTTGATGGTGAATAAAACCACTAAGTTCAAGAAAGGCAAGGGTAAGAAGAACTTCAAGAAGGACGGCAAGGGAGTTGCCGCGCCCGGTAAGCCAGTTGCCGGGAAGAAGCCAAAGAATGGACCCAAGCCTGAGACTGAGTGCTTTTATTGCAAGGGAAGTGGTCACTGGAAGCGGAACTGCCCCAAATACTTAGCGGACAAGAAGGCCGGCAACACCAAAGGTATATGTGATATACATGTAATTGATGTGTACCTTACCAGTACTCGTAGTAGCTCCTGGGTATTTGATACCGGTGCGGTTGCTCATATTTGTAACTCAAAACAGGAGCTGCGGAATAAGCGGAGACTGGCGAAGGACGAGGTGACGATGCGCGTCGGGAATGGTTCCAAGGTCGATGTGATCGCCGTCGGCACGCTACCTCTGCATTTACCTACGGGATTAGTTTTAAACCTCAATAATTGTTATTTAGTGCCAGCTTTGAGCATGAACATTGTATCAGGATCTCGTTTAATGCGAGATGGCTACTCATTTAAATCCGAGAATAATGGTTGTTCTATTTATATGAGAGATATGTTTTATGGTCATGCCCCGCTGGTCAATGGTTTATTCTTAATGAATCTCGAACGTGATGTTACACATATTCATAGTGTGAATACCAAAAGATGTAAAGTTGATAACGATAGTCCCACATACTTGTGGCACTGCCGCCTTGGTCACATTGGTGTCAAGCGCATGAAGAAGCTCCATGCAGATGGACTTTTGGAGTCTCTTGATTACGAATCATTTGACACGTGCGAACCATGCCTCATGGGTAAGATGACCAAGACTCCGTTCTCCGGAACAATGGAGCGAGCAACCAACTTATTGGAAATCATACATACCGATGTGTGCGGTCCAATGAGTGTTGAGGCTCGCGGTGGCTATCGTTATGTTCTCACTCTCACTGATGACTTGAGTAGATATGGGTATGTCTACCTAATGAAACACAAGTCTGAGACCTTTGAAAAGTTCAAGGAATTTCAGAGTGAGGTTGAGAATCAACGTGACAGGAAAATAAAGTTCTTACGATCAGATCGTGGAGGGGAATATTTGAGTCACGAATTTGGCACACACTTAAGGAAATGTGGAATAGTTTCACAACTCACGCCGCCTGGAACACCTCAGCGAAATGGTGTGTCCGAACGTCGTAATCGCACTCTATTGGATATGGTGCGATCTATGATGTCTCTTACCGATCTACCGCTCTCATTTTGGGGCTATGCTTTAGAGACTGCCGCATTCACTTTAAATAGGGCTCCGTCGAAATCCGTTGAGACGACACCGTATGAATTATGGTTTGGGAAGAAACCTAAGCTGTCGTTTCTAAAAGTTTGGGGATGCGATGCTTATGTCAAGAAACTTCAACCTGAAAAGCTCGAACCCAAGTCGGAAAAATGCGTCTTCATAGGATACCCTAAGGAAACCATTGGGTATACCTTCTACCTCAGATCCGAAGGCAAGATCTTTGTTGCCAAGAACGGGTCCTTTCTGGAGAAAGAGTTTCTCTCGAAAGAAGTGAGTGGGAGGAAAGTGGAACTTGATGAGGTGATAGTCACCCCTTCCGAACCGGAAAGTAGCGCAGCGCGGGAAGATGTTCCTGTGGTGCCTGCACCGACTGGGGAGGAAGTTAATGCTGATGATCATGAAGCTTCGGATCAAGTTACTGCTGAACTTCGTAGGTCCACAAGGACACGTTCCGCACCAGAGTGGTACGGCAACCCTGTCCTGGAAATCATGTTGTTAGACAACGGTGAACCTTCGAACTATGAAGAAGCGATGGCGGGCCCGGATTCCGACAAATGGCAAGAAGCCATGAAATCCGAGATAGGATCCATGTATGAAAACGAAGTATGGACTTTGACTGACTTGCCCGATGATCGGCGAGCCATAGAAAATAAATGGATCTTTAAGAAGAAGACAGACGCGGATGGTAATGTGACCATCTATAAGGCTCGACTTGTCGCTAAGGGTTATCGACAAGTTCAAGGGGTTGACTACGATGAGACTTTCTCACCCGTAGCGAAGCTGAAGTCCGTCCGAATCATGTTAGCAATTGCCGCATTCTATGATTATGAGATATGGCAAATGGACGTCAAAACGGCATTCCTTAACGGCTTTCTTAAGGAAGAATTGTATATGATGCAGCCGGAAGGTTTTGTCGATCCTAAGAATGCTAACAAGGTATGCAAGCTCCAGCGCTCCATCTATGGGCTGGTGCAAGCATCTCGGAGTTGGAACATTCGATTTGATGAGATGATCAAAGCGTTTGGGTTTACACAGACTTATGGAGAAGCCTGTGTTTACAAGAAAGTGAGTGGGAGCTCTGTAGCATTTCTCATATTATATGTGGATGACATACTATTGATGGGAAATGATATAGAATTCTTGGAAAGTATAAAGGCCTATTTGAATAAGTGTTTTTCAATGAAGGACCTTGGAGAAGCTGCTTATATATTAGGCATCAAGATCTATAGAGATAGATCAAGACGCCTCATTGGTCTTTCACAGAGTACGTACCTTGACAAGATATTGAAGAAGTTCAATATGGATCAGTCCAAGAAGGGGTTCTTGCCTGTATTGCAAGGTGTGCAATTGAGCACGGCTCAATGCCCGACCACGGCAGAAGATAGAGAAAAGATGAGTGTCATCCCCTATGCCTCGGCCATAGGGTCTATTATGTATGCCATGCTGTGTACCAGACCTGATGTAAACCTTGCCGTAAGTTTGGTAGGAAGGTACCAAAGTAATCCCGGCATGGAACACTGGACAGCGGTCAAGAATATCCTGAAGTACCTGAAAAGGACTAAGGATATGTTTCTCGTTTATGGAGGTGACGAAGAGCTCGTCGTAAAGGGTTACGTCGACGCTAGCTTCGACACAGATCTGGATGACTCTAAGTCACAAACCGGATACGTGTATATTTTGAATGGAGGGGCAGTAAGCTGGTGCAGTTGCAAGCAAAGCGTCGTGGCGGGATCTACATGTGAAGCGGAGTACATGGCGGCCTCAGAGGCAGCACAAGAAGCAATCTGGATGAAGGAGTTCATTACCGACCTAGGGGTGATTCCCAATGCGTCGGGCCCGATGACTCTCTTCTGTGACAACACTGGAGCTATTGCCCTTGCCAAGGAGCCCAGGTTTCACAGGAAGACCAGGCATATCAAGCGTCGCTTCAACTCCATTCGTGAAAGTGTTCAAAATGGAGACATAGATATTTGTAAAGTACATACGGACCTGAATGTAGCAGATCCGTTGACTAAACCTCTCCCTAGAGCAAAACATGATCAACACCAGAACTCTATGGGTGTTCGATTCATCACAATGTAACTAGATTATTGACTCTAGTGCAAGTGGGAGACTGTTGGAAATATGCCCTAGAGGCAATAATAAAATGGTTATTATTATATTTCCTTGTTCATGATAATTGTCTATTGTTCATGCTATAATTGTGTTATCCGGAAATCGTAATACATGTGTGAATACATAGACCACAACATGTCCCTAGTGAGCCTCTAGTTGACTAGCTCGTTGATCAACAGATAGTCATGGTTTCCTGACTATGGACATTGGATGTCATTGATAACGGGATCACATCATTAGGAGAATGATGTGATGGACAAGACCCAATCCTAAGCATAGCACAAAGATCGTGTAGTTCGTTTGCTAGAGCTTTTCCAATGTCAAGTATCATTTCCTTAGACCATGAGATCGTGTAACTCCCGGATGCCGTAGGAGTGCTTTGGGTGTACCAAACGTCACAACGTAACTGGGTGACTATAAAGGTGCACTACGGGTATCTCCGAAAGTGTCTGTTGGGTTGACACGGATCGAGACTGGGATTTGTCACTCCGTATGACAGAGAGGTATCTCTGGGCCCACTCGGTAATGCATCATAATAATGAGCTCAAAGTGACCAAGTGGTTGGTCACGGGATCATGCATTACGGTACGAGTAAAGTGACTTGCCGGTAACGAGATTGAACGAGGTATTGGGATACCGACGATCGAATCTCGGGCAAGTAACGTACCGATTGACAAAGGGAATTGTATATGGGATTGATTGAATCCTCGACATCGTGGTTCATCCGATGAGATCATCGTGGAACATGTGGGAGCCAACATGGGTATCCAGATCCCGCTGTTGGTTATTGACCGCAGAGTCGTCTCGGTCATGTCTGCGTGTCTCCCGAACCCGTAGGGTCTACACACTTAAGGTTCGGTGACACTAGGGTTGTAGAGATATTAGTATGCGGTAACCCGAAAGTTTCGGAGTCCCGGATGAGATCCCGGACGTCACGAGGAGTTCCGGAATGGTCCGGAGGTGAAGAATTATATATAGGAAGTCCAGTTTCGGCCACCGGGAAAGTTTCGGGGGTTACCGGTATTGTACCGGGACCACCGGAAGGGTCCCGGGGGTCCACCGGGTGGGGCCACCTATCCCGGAGGGCCTTATGGGCTGAGGTGGGGAGGGGAACCAGCCACTGGTGGGCTGGTGCGCCCCCCTTGGGCCTCCCCTGCGCCTAGGGTTGGAAACCCTGGTGGTGGGGGGGCGCCCCACTTGGCTTGGGGGGCAAGCCACCCCCTTGGCCGCCGCCCCCCTGGAGATGGGATCTCCCAGGGCCGGCGCCCCCCCAGGGACCCTATATATAGTGGGGGAAGGGAGGGCAGCAGTACCACAGCCCCTGGCGCCTCCCTCTCCCTCCCGTGACACCTCTCCCTCCCGCTTGCGCTTGGCGAAGCCCTGCCGGGATCCCCGCTACTTCCACCACCACGCCGTCGTGCTGCTGGATCTCCATCAACCTCTCCTTCCCCCTTGCTGGATCAAGAAGGAGGAGACGTCGCTGCTCTGTACGTGTGTTGAACGCGGAGGTGCCGTCCGTTCGGCGCTCGGTCATCGGTGATTTGGATCACGGCGAGTACGACTCCATCAACCCCATTCACTTGAACGCTTCCGCTCGCGATCTACAAGGGTATGTAGATGCACTCCTTCCTTCTCGTTGCTAGTAAACTCCATAGATGGATCTTGGTGATGCGTAGAAAATTTTAAATTTCTGCTACGATCCCCAACAGGGTCTTCAATGAGGTGAGCAAAAAATGACTTTGCATTAGCCCCCAAGTGCCATGGTGCATGCTGGCAGTGACATGGGACTTGCATATTTGATGTTATCTCAACTTGAATAATGTAGCCCCAAGTGCCGGGTTGTAAGCCTGCAGCGACTCGGGACTATTCCTTCCATTGTAGAATAAATCATATCCATTGATAAAATAATAGCCATTGCGCTTAAGCGACTTTGAAAACCTCAATCATAATATTAGTTTCTGATAACCATAATAAAAATCCAGCCATGTTGGCTATTAAAGATTTGACTAACCCGGTTTGAAAACCTCAATCATTCAAATCATAATGAAAATCCAGCCAAGTTTGGCTATTTAAAGATTTCAAATACCTTATCTGTTGACAAGTAAATCCAGAGTTTAAATACCCGGCGGCTCTTGGCCGATGGCGATTTATTACGCCTCCATTGTAAGCCAGAATTTTTATAACCCGGCTATTTATAGCCTTTGAGAAAATCAAGAATTGATAACCCTTTTGAGACACCAATGTCAATCTTTCGATGAATGGCTTGAACTGAATCATTTATGTAAGTCATAGCTCTGTAAATCCTGCACAGAGTTTAAACAACATATGCCCTGGCGACTTAACGTCAAAAGCCTGGGCGGGTAACCACCCAAATGTAGTCTTACCCTGCACACAAGTAGATCACAAGATCCCTATGATCCCTTGAATGATACCGCCGGTTTATGTGACCCGGACAGTGAGGGTGAGAACCCAATTCTGTAAAAGCCGGCACACATGATATTTGTGACAACTCAAATATTTGTGATTACAAAAACTGTATGAGAAACAGATAAAAATTTTGAGGCTTCTGATTCGAATACGATCAGTAAACCGTTCCAATGGGGTTGAGCTAAGATTCGAATACGATCATATAGCCCCCAGTGGCGTTGGCGTTGCCGATCAAAGTGGGTATCGACAGCTATGTTCTCTTTGGTTCGAATACGACCTATGTTTGAACAGGAAGCCCCCAAATGACCTTAAGAATTGTTTAGCGACGCTGATTCGAATACGATCCACGTCGATTCCCAAAGGGGTTGAGCTATGATTCGGATACGATCAAGAAGCCCCCAAGTAGGTTCAGCAGTTTGCCAATCAAAAGGGTATCGACAGCTATGTTCTCTTTGGTTCGAATACGACCTATGTTTGAACAGGAAGCCCCCAAGTAACCATATAAGTTTAAGCATTGCACCGATCAAGAGGGTACTGATAGCTATGCCCGATGAGCAGGAAGCCCCCAAGTGACCATAATAAGATAAGCCGTAAGGCAGGATACCTATGTTTGAACCGCGCATCATGGCAGAAAGTTCTTTTTGGCAATCTTTAATTTTTTCTGAGAACTCGAATCTTGCGAGAGATTAATTATTTTTGAACCGGAACTTTGAACCAGATTTGAGAGCTTAAAAGCTTTGTAAGAGACAAATTTACCTTGAGCCGGATGTTTGAACCGGATTTGAGAGCTTCAAAGCTTTGTGGGAGAGAGATGTCCCTTGAACCGGATTTTAAACTGGAATCTTTATTTTAAGCCGGATATTTTTCTGACGGCCTTTAAATTTGCATCGATAGAGCAGTAATCTCCAGGGCCGGGTTATTTTTTCCTCCAATGACCCGGAGTTCTTGAGCCTGCTGAAACTGGCATGATTTGTTGAGCCATGTCATTGTAGCCCCCGAGTCTCAAGACGACTCGAGGAGTTGGCTTGAGATTCTCCATATTTGACCATAGCAGAAGGTGTATATCATTGGCGTTGATAGCGCGATGTGAATCCACAGAAGGTTGAAAGTGACTGTGGCGGGTTATAAATGATCCCGTATGAGTCGTGTCAGCAACTCGGCCAATGGTTCCTTCCAACTGGCTGTTTGAAGTTAACCGAACTATAGTGGCGGCGATTTGTGCGCCTGCCCATTGAACCATCCAGTGCAGACGGCGGCTGATAACATATGATAATTTGCCTCAATTTGTTGGAAGAAAACCGGGCTTCCCAAGTAGTGACCTGCTCATACTTAATACACAGCTCATGCAGACAGGTGCGGCTCGGTGTGTTGATGTAGACCAGGCCGCGAGAGGCGGACGGAAAAGACGACCTCAGCATCAGAGGCGGCTCAGACAGATGAACCGGCCGCGGTGTTGTAAACCGGCGCGGACGGGCGAGTCAACCACGTCATTTTGATGTAGTGAACAATTGTCCTACACCAAAAACATCGCAGGCCAGAGTAATTGTTTTTTGTCAAAAGGAATATGTGCCAAAATTATATTTAAAAGGATATCACCAGATTCGCCCGGTCAACAGACGAGTTGGCCGTGGCATTGTAAAATGGCATGGACGGGAGAGTCGGCCACGGGGTCGGGCGGGTAAGTCGCCCATAGTGTTGTAAACCGTCACGGACGAGCGAGTTGTCCTCCACGTTGCGAGCTGGCGTGGACAGTTGAACCGGCCGCGAGGGCGGACGGGCGAGTTGTCCGTGGCGTTGTAAAGCGGTGCGGACACATGAGTCAGCCGCTGGCACGGACGGACGTAAACCAAACAGCGGGCGGCGACTTGCATGTATATCCGTTGAGCCGCATGGCACGGGCGAATGCTATTACAAAAAAAAATGTTGGCGCCTACCCCTTTGCGACATCTTTGTAATGAATAATGGTCTTGTGAAAAAATATCATAGACCAAGTAATTGTTTTTTGATGAAAACAATATGTGTTAATAAAATAAACTTGGATGGACATCACCTGATTTTTAGACAATGAAAGATCCGCATCTGCGAATAACCTCTTCTAACTTCAACGGTATTTTAGCCACTTTTTCAAAGTCGCAACGGGGGCGACGGGCCGTGGCGGCGAACATAGCTCGAGACAAGGCCGTGGATGGTAAGGCAGAGATGGCTTGCATCAGAGGCGCCGCGGCTTTGAAACGAGGCCAAGCGGGGGAGGCTCATTGATCTGCTCTGCTCCAGTTTGTGGTCTGTACAGCAACGCAGAGTCTGAACTGGACACTTCTCCCTGCTCGTGCTGCTCCCCATAGTACAATACCTTGAAGGAAACCTCTTCACTGCACCCAATAAATCCATATGTGTATAATTTTTTCCAGAATTATGACCTGGAGCTGTTTTCAGTTAGCTGAATCCCAACACTACCACCATGCATATCTTGACTTAATTCCTCTGAACTGATAGGATTGCAGCCCGTATACCCTCGATAAAATGCAGTCCAACTTTTATCTTCAGATTTCATCATGCCGTCCAGCAGCGTTTCACCACTCAAGAAGCCGCACTGTGGGTTTTCTTAAGAGTTCCTCTTTGTTCAGAGCAAAAGTACTAGTATCGGATAATACGTACTACTGTAGGTTTCTTCACCCTAGACCTCGGACCAACAGCCCTCAAGCGAGGTGAAACGCAGCGGTATCAAGCGCACGCCGGGTACGCCTCGTCGCGTGCTCGAATGTCGATTGGCAGAGAGACGGGCGCGGCAAGGCGTGCGGCGCTGCAGAGCAGCGGCGACTTGACGGGTCGAGCAGCCAGCTCAAGTCGACGAAGACGGCCGGCTCAAGGCGGAGGAACGACGGCCAGAAGCGGAGAGCGGCCGGCGGCTCTCCCCCGCTGCAGTTGAGGCGGGTAACGGAGGCGGCTGGCGGCGTAGGTGGAAGTGAGGTAAGGCCGCGGCGGCGGCGGCTCAAATCCAGGGCGAGATGAGGCAGAGAGGCGGAGCAACGAGGCAGCGGCAGCCGCGGAGGCGATGACGGTGGCCAGCGGTGGAGCTGGCGGCTCAACGGTCGCCGGCTTGGGATCGGAACGGTGGCGGAAGCGGGCGCCTCGAAGCGAGGGCGCGGGCGCGGTCAATGAACGAGTCCGGGTCATGGCCGGCTCTGTTTCCGGGTCGTGGTCCCTCTGTCTCTCTCTCTTTTTTTAACCGCAGCACATGCACGCACGATTGGCAACGTGCGCCCTTCAACCTCCGGACTCCGGCCACAATTTGGTGGTCCTTTTATGCGATGACTGTCGTGGAATAGTATTAACCACTCCGATTTGAAAATTGTACGAGCAACACCCATAAAAACAGAACGCTGTCTCGGGATTTAATCTGATATGCTTCAGTGTTCAGGGTAGTATTCGGACTGTTGCAGCGGAAAGTCTTGTCAGTCTCAGATTGGCGACTTGCGGCGGTCCTCGAAACGATCTGGCTAGCGGATCCGTACGGCGCCTGCAGCGGCCGCATGCAACCCTAGCTCTGGTTTTGACCGAGTAGAATTAATCACGACTCTGATTGTAAACAATAAACACGTCGGTTCTGCTCAAAATTGTCCCATGCCGGGTCATCCTGCACGATTCTTCCGCGCCGGTTCTTCTTCATCCGGCTAATCACGAACTTCTCGATCCTTGAGAGAAATCCCTCCAAGAACTCAACACCACCGTGCGTAGGCCCCACGGTGGGCGCCAACTGTCGTGGAATTAACACGTCAGATGTCCTAGGTGTAAGGACTTAGTCGTGAGGCCAACGCATCTATGTGATAGCTTGAGAGGGGTTGAGCGGAATCGAGAGACGCAACACAAGACAAGGGTTTAGACAGCTTCGGGCCCCGGAAAATATCATCCGGTAACAACCCTACATGCTGTTTGAGGCTAGATCTCATTATCATCACGAGGGAATCGCCGTAAACCGGATCTCCTCTAGTTGTGTCTAGCCCTAGAGATTGTTTCTTGCTTGTCCCTCTTTGGGGAGCCCTGCCCCCTCCTTATATAAGTTGGAGGGGCGGGTTACATATGGAGTCCTAGTTGGACTAGGGCTAGTCTATCTTTTCTTACAAGTGGAATACAAGTCCGGGTCTTGCTTCAGCGTAAAGGAAATATTCGTCATCCCTTTCCTTTTAAGCCGGCCCACCATAACATGAGCCGGCCTTCTGGGCCTTGGGCCTAGTCTTCTATCTGACCCGCCGTCAGGGTCATCCGTGAGTCGTCAGGCTCGTGAGTCGTCTGACAGTGAGCCGCCAGACCCGTGAGTCGCCAGTCCTCCGGCGGGTCACGGTGAAGCGCCAAGTCCGACCGGGTCATACTTCCGGCCGGGTCATACCGCGGGGTATATCCCCGACAGGTCCCGGGACCAATTGTGCGTCCTCGAATCACAAGTACGGGTACATACTCTACACCAGTGGATATACTCCTGCATACTGCTTTGCGTATTCCACCAAGGGCGAGGAACTTTAGACTAAGTTGTTGGACGAATTTCCGCTGCGCTCTACCGTGCACATCTCCTTGTCTGCCCTGCATTTCCTTCCCTAGTCTAGATCTCAGACTGAAGCAGTGCCCCGGCCTGGCCAGTAGCTGCCGACGGCCGCGGTGATCGTGACTGGTCAAGCGGCCATCAAACCAATGAGGCCTACAATGAAAGACATCAGGAGATGCGTCTGCTGTCGATC
Source organism: Triticum aestivum (assembly GCF_018294505.1). Taxonomy (NCBI): domain Eukaryota; kingdom Viridiplantae; phylum Streptophyta; class Magnoliopsida; order Poales; family Poaceae; genus Triticum; species Triticum aestivum. The sequence continues at coordinate 376,690,215 of NC_057808.1, read as the reverse complement.
ATGCCGTGCTGTCCTCGGTGAAACAGCCGCTTGACGTTGGTCGAATCTTGCACGAAAAATGCAGCACATCTGAGTTACGCCGACCTGAAGAAGAAGCCACGCGCGCCGGCGATCGCCGGATCTATATGTACGCCTACGGGATTCTTCTAGACGGATCAGTAAAGTGGGAAATTAGCTCGACATCATCCAGAGAAAATACTCAAGCAAGCAGGAGCCAGGGATAACACAAACCGGATAGGATACCGATCGATCATAGGTGGAACTGACACTGTGACACACACCACTACAAAGCTGCAGCTAAGCAGACGCAGCCAGCCACGGGGGCCGGCGAGAGTGGCACCGCACTGCGTCGCTCGCTCGCTCGCTGCCGCTGACCGACACTGGGCGTCGACTGGCCCCGACAACACTTTTATTTAGCCCGCGTCACGCGACCCCGCGCATAGCACTCCCACTCCACACCTAGTAAAAAGTAGAACTCCACTCCACTGGCTGACTGGCCGTGCCACGTAGGAGCACACGGCCGCCGCCGTGGACGCTGACCCAGCCAGCCCCTCCTCTGTCTCTGTGCGCGCCTCACACGCTGACGCTGGCCACCGCGGCGGCCGGCTCCTCTGCCACGGCCGCGGGGGCCTCCTCCGCTGCAGCCGGTGCTTCCTCGGCGACGGCCGGTGCTTCTGGCTCGGCAGCAGGCGCGGCCTCCTCCTTCACCTCCTCGACCACCGCCGGCTCGGCCTCTGCCACGGCCTCCTTGGTCTCTGTCTCGACCACGGCTGGCGCCTCTGGCTCTTTGGGCGCCTCGGCCTCCGGCTCGGCCGCAGCTGCTGGCTCGGTCTCCTTGGCCTCCTCCGTCTCAGCGGCGCCCGGCGCCTCCTCCTTGGTCGCCTCAACCTCGACGGGGGCAGACGCCTCGACCTCGGCCTCCGCCGGCGCGGGGACCTCCTCCGTCTTCGGGGCCTCCTCGGCGGCCACCGGCGTCTCCACCGCGGGCGCCTCCTCCGTCAGCGCGGCCGTCGGGTTCTGGACCTGCACGTTTGCACAGTTACTACCATTAGCCCCACGCACATGTCAGCAGATACACAAACCGACCTAGCTCGAGCTCGAGCTCGATCATCATCATGATCATGATCGCCCGGCCGTTCGTCAGATCACGTAAACAGTGAGCAGATAAAAAGATGAAGCCATCGGAAAGAACATCGATCTGAGAATATGAGAGAGAATAGACGATCGAGCGAGGTACGTACATCAGCGGTGGCCATTGCCGTCGTGGATGCAAGAAAATGCCCGGAGTGGCTGAGGCTGGCTAGCTGAAGCTAGTGCTTGTGTGACTCTGTGGCTGATCTGATGAGAGAGTGTGAGGCGTGTGTGTGTGTGGAGCAATGGGTCGGGGTGGAGGGGCTATATATAGCGGCCTCCGGAGGCCAAAACGGGGAGAACACAAACGAAAATCGAACGCCAGAGAAAAATGGATCGACACCGATGGATCGAGAAAATAAACAAGTCGAGTCCATCTCATGAGTCATGATGATCGGGAATCTCGGGAGCTGTGTGTGCAAATAAACACGTCCTGACGACGTGCGGTTGTACGTGTGTGTCATGCCATGAACTAAAGGTGGTCCGTGAGTCATGACACTATGGAAAGGGTCCAAAGAACAGACCAGATCAGACCAGGGTGTGCACCATGCAACAGTACCTCGATGCACGGCCGGCGACTAGTTCATCTCGCTCCACATGTTGCCCGATCGGGACGGATAGTGCCACAGAAACACATTCTAGAAAAGCAGCGAAATTCTTGAATTTATTTTCCATTTCCCATAAGTTTTCGTGTATGATTTTCCCACAAAAAAAAGTTTTCGTGTATGATCGCCCCTGTCCCGTTGATGTGTGTATAGTGTGATGGCAGTGGCAACAGGCAAGTGCACCTTTCGAGGTGTACACAACACATCTCGTCGTTCTTGCACGTTCTGCTCCTTTCCATCGGATCATCGATCCCTAGCCGATTAAAATATGCTCTCGTCGATTCAGCTGTAATTCTGAGGGAGGGAGAGAGATTCGATCTGTGATTTGGATCAAAACGTACTAGGAGTATTTGATTAGCGTTTGTTCTGTACGAGATTATGATAGCTGAACAGGGGCGGTTGTCGGGGTTGGCGTCAAAGACAATGCACTTGGAACCAATCAATGTGCGCGCCTGAATAGTCGCGATTTGGGTTTGGAATTTAGGTTAGCTCTCCATCTCAGGGTACGTGGCCACCCGGCCTATGCTAGCTACATATATAGACTTTCTTTTTCTTTCCTTTTTCGGGTGAATACAGACTTTCTTTTTCAGCAGTATATATGTGGTTTTCACTTTAAAAAAAAGATATGATGTGTTCTTTTTTTTGACTCGAACGGCAGATGCTCTGCCTTTTCGTTTAAGATTAGGAATATACATAAGGGTGAGCAGTCGTCCAGGCCCCCCAACTTACGTCATGGCATAATCTTTTTATCCCATCTGGATTTGATCCATTTGATACAAGGTCGGGATGTATTTCGCTGGAACCTTACTATATCGGGGTCTTTCACAGTGGACTCTATGTACCGAGCGCTCACGCATTCTGAGGTACCGATGAGTAATAACAAGAAAATCTGGAAGTCTAAGATTTCACTGAAAGTTAAAATCTTCATGTGTATCTTCATAGGGGGTTGTTCTAACTAAAGACAACCTCGCACGGCGCAACTGGCCAGAGAGTAAGAAGTGTTGTTTTTTTACTCACGAAGAGACAATCAAACACCTCCTTTTCCAAATGCAAGTTTGCACGTTTTATGTGGTCAGTTATCCAAATAGCGTCAAAGTTGTATCCGTCCATAAGTGTCGTCAATATTTTTGGTCATCGGTTGGATGATATTTCAAATAGGTTCAAAACACTAATAAGGGTGGAGTGTATGCCTTACTATGGTCGCTTTGCCTATGTAGAAATGATTTCGTTTTCAGTGACAAAAATGATTTTCCTTTGCATGTTATTTTCTGCTGTACGCCCACGCTTTACGGGCCGAGTACCAACCGCTGTTCAAGGCGGTGTGTACGCGGTTGGAGCAGGTGGCGATGGAGATTTTTACCCAACATATTCGGCAGCATAATCTCGCGAACGGTCCACCGTCCCTTTCGACATAGGCATGGTGTCGGTCTATATGACTCTATTGTCGCCGATTTATCGGTTTTTTCCTTTCTTTTTGTCGGACTTTAGGTATTTGGCTGTGTGCATCCTAATTATGCAGAGCCTAAGTGTTACTCATAATGCTTTGTATTCGCTTGATGCTACATTTTAAGATAATAAAAGCACCCTTTATCAAAAAAAAGAGAACGCTGCCGATACAAAAAAGGAAATTACAGCGCTACTCTCAGAAAATCTAAGTCAGCTTTGATATATGTCGTGGTTGTATATGTTTGCTGATGCAAAGGAGGAGGGCATTCACTCATTTTCAAAAACAATTTAATATACATTGCAGTATGATGGTATTCCAAGGGATACAAATTTCTTTTACTATAGAATAATAAGGTGGTGTCAAATGGATCAAAGTTTCTTGTGAGAGCAACTCCAGATCCCCAAGCAATCACCGCTGCAATCCTGTCCCCGTTCTAGTGCTACTGTGGTAGAGTAGCTTGCATGTGTCATGCTTCAGAGTTCGTCAGCAACAATTATGACAGCTAATGGACGGTTGTCCCCCGTCACCTTTGGCTTTGTGGCTCGTCTACTTGCTCTGGCCTCCACCACCTTTGCCCAAAAGCTAGCGTAGATATATGCAAGCCGATTACTACCGCGCCGCAGCCCGCGCTGGTAGTTGTCCATGGATCAACTTCATCCTCCAAAACATGGAAATTATGAAAAAAGCAACGGTGATCTCATCAGCAGGACAGGGAGATTACACTGACACGCAGTAGCACGCCACTAATTAATCGCGCTGGTGGCGCCTCGCCACGACGCCACCTGATCTTTTCCCTCGCCGCCGCCGAAAGGCCGAGAGGCAGACATGCACAATGTAACTGAGCTCTTACAAATGGCTAAAAACTTCGGTTTCCCATGTAATCTTCTTTCCTCCTCCAAACAATTTGTTTCCAGATGGTTTTGGCCCGAGGAGGATGATGGAGTTGGGCAGCTATCTTTTCGAGAAATTCTCGCCCCCGTCGTTATCGTTGCTTTGAGCCGGCCATTTCGTTCAGATCATGAGATGACATGGAAAGTGATGACCTCGACCGGAGTCCACACCGGGCATCCAACATGCGCCGGCTAGTGCCCAGTAGGATGGTCCGCTGGCCTGATTGGTGCCATATCACCCAGAAGAAATAGTAGTCGACATGGCCGGCTGTCACCCCGGGCCCCGCCTGCATATCTACCGCCGTGATCTCCCGTGGCACCGCACCGGCCAGCCGGCCAGGTAGTTGCTCACTTTCGGCGGCCGTGCCATGTGTGGTCGCCATCTCGTACGCCAGTTCGACCTAGCACCACCCAAACTTTCGTGTTGGCCTGGCCCGTGGCCAGCGAACGATGGGTGTGACCCCTGCAGCTACAGGCTATCTTCTAGACATACTCCCTCGAGTCTCGACACTGTTATCTTTTTTTTTTGAAACTAACGACACTGTTATCTTGTGCTGAACTAACACAAGCTTCCTAAAGGTGACGGCTGAGGCGCCGCATATGGAGCCACGGAGTTGCTGGCCGCAGAGACCGGAGTGGGATGATTGGAGCCCATGACCCGGAAGCCATGGTGAGGTGGGCCACGGCGGACGGTGGAGCGGGGCCCGCCGCACAGTGCTCGGCGATGTGCACGGAGTAGCATTTCCACCTGTGAATGACGTGTGATGTGCCTCCTCCAGGGCCGACCTGCGGCCACTTGCAATTTAAGTACGAACTAATCCACCTCAGCGGGCTGTGTATCGTCGGGTACGACAAGCCGAAATTTTGTCCAGAGCAGGCTGCCTGATTGAACGATAAGCTTTCATTTTCAACATGTAAGATTAAAAAACTCCAGCTCGTGGCTTTGGTGTTTCTTTGGCTGCATTTGCCATTTGGTAACTTCAGTTTTTTCGACAAGTATTTCCGTCACCACATGGTCAGATCACGGTGCTCGTACATCGTTCATAGATGAAGTAGCCGTGTCTTGTTGCAGGGGCGGCGATGTTTTCGACGAAGACGATGATGTTGGTGAAGACCGGTCGAAGCAAACGTTGGTGACGATGCCGCGCGGCAGCGCCTGACCTTGGTTGAAGACAACCTGTGGTGACGAGCTTCAACAGTCACGTGAAGCACTTTTCAAAAATATGATTCGTCCTCTGCTGGTGTTGGATCGTAAGGACGAACAATTCTAGAGACTTGCTCCCTGAAAGGTTTCGACGAACCATTCATGCGCATGTCGCACACCCATGCCGCACCGGCCCTGGGCTGAGCCCGGCAAGGCGAGCGAGCGGCAGACAATTCACACGCATGTTGCACGCCTGTAGCACCCCGTTCCGAGCCCAAGCCCAAGCCCGGCCCAGCCCAGCGAGGCTATGCGAGGCGAGCGCACGCGTGGGGTCTTCTCTTTCTCTCCTCGACACATGACCTAATGTGATGAAAACTTGTACATGTTCTTCTATCTTCTATAAAGCTATGATACGCTCTTGGCGTGCTCTTGAAAAAAATATGATGAAAAGAACCCATTATATAACGAGTTCTCACATCTTCACAACTTTCGGTGTGTTACTAATCTTTAGAACCACCACTTACCAATTTACACATGGGCCAATTTGAGATTGCAGAAATTATTCACAGGCTGAGCCCATTATTTCTAACAAATGCGGCTACTACATGCATGTGGGTGGTCTCCAATTTCTTTCCTACCTATAAAGATTGAAATTGGTGTTGAGCTCACCTATAAGTCAAACATCCTTTCAATAAACGAATATACGCATCTCCACATGTGAAACTTTTTTTTGAATCGATCCACATGCGAAACTAACAACCTTACAAAAGACATATAAACAAACGTACTTTACTCATATGTGAGATCTATCATAAATAAACAAATACACCGTGAAATCAATTTTTATGTGAAAGACACAAATTACGAAGACAAAAATGTGACTTCAACTGAAATCGATCTTGGTTTTAGTTCTCTTCCCAATCTGCTATAGTCATTTAAAATTCTCTGATGCTGCATGTCTCTCATCCTATTTTTGCCATCTTTTCTAATCGTAAATCACAGAACAGTTATAAAAGACACTAACGTTATTTCACCACTCTAAGTCAATAGTTCCGTGGCAATGCACGGGCACCGTGCTAGTTCTATAAAAATGTGGGTGGTCTCCAAAAGATTGAGCTTAGTCCAAGTGTAGATGCTGCCGTCTGTGCTTGAGGATAAATGAGGTCTGAGCTGTGCATTTTGTACTGCGTAGGTACTCTACGTGGTAGTGATCATCCTCCTAATATATACTCTCACATTAGTGACTAAAAAAATAATCTTACATTGGTTTACTGAGGGAGTATATAACAAAGCCTTTATCAGCTCGGCAGAAATAAAATCATGTTGAAAAGCATGCATTTGGAGAGAGCAATTTATGGCACTGGCAAACGGAACAACGTCAGGTCCTCAAAATAGCCATTCTGTAGCAACTGCTCCTTCTCTTATGAGCTCACTGTGAGCAGGTAATCCCCAAACAAACCGGCGATGAAGCACACATTTTAGATCATCTTCAATAGAAAGTTTAGATGCAAAAATAATTACCTTTCATTTTTGAGGCCAAAAAATGCTACTCCAATAGATAATGTAGATGTAAAAAAATTACATCTCCACCTCCCGGAGATGTAAACAACAACATCGCGCGGTGAAAATTTGCACCTTCACCTGCAGGAGATGTAAAAACACGTTAGCCCGCCAACCGCCCAACCGTCACTTCCTTCCCCTTCCGCCCGACCGGCCGCCACCGCCGGCCAAATCCGCCTCCCGCCGACGGCCGACGGGCCCGCCGCGACTTCGCCCCCCCCCCTCCGTGCCCCGTTCCCCGCCGCCTGTCTTGCCGGCACGCCGCCCATAGCCGTTGAATCGGAACTTCTCCGGCGGGTGCGGCTGGCCTAAACGCCTTCTCAGGCGGCCGCTGGGCCCGCCGCGAGTCCCCCCTTCCCCCGCCGCCTGCCTTGTTGCCCGCAGCCGCCGATTCACTTTCGACCGCGGCCAAATCGAAGCTTCTCCGGCAGCTGCGACTGGCCTAAACACCTTCTCTGGCGGCCGTTGGGCAAGCCGCGACTCCCCCCCCCAACACACACATTGTCCCCCGCCGCCCGTAGCCGACAATTCACTTTCGACCACCGTCGAATCAAAGCTTCTCCGGCGGCTGCGCCTGGCCTAAACACCTTCTCCGGCGGCCGCCGGGCCCGACGCGACTTCGCCCCCGTCCCTCGCCGTCTGCTTCGTCGGCCCACCACCTGTCCAATCCCCTTTCCGCCGCCGCCATCGTCGGCCGATTACGGGCAGCTCCGGCGCCGCCGCGCACTGCCGCAGTCGGGCTTCTTCTCAATCTCCCCTACCCATTCCTCTCTGCCGCCGGCTGATTCCGGCCATCCCCACCGGCCCTGGCGAGCTGCAGCGGGAGCGCGGGAGCGCGCGAGCTTTGACAGTTTCGAGAGTAGGTTGAGTGCACTGGTTTTACATCTTCAAATACATCATATCTTGGAGTTGGGGTTTTACATCACAAATATACATCATCTGCTGGAGTTGGCTCTTTTTTGAAGATGCAAAAAACACTTTTTGATGATGTAAATTATACAACACCTAATTTTACATCTCCAAATTTGCATCATCTATTGGAGATGGCCGCCACAGACCGGGCATGCATGCGTGTGTAGCTCATACCAACGGGTGATACGTTTGGGGCGTGTTTGGTTGCCCGCATTGAGCCCAACCAGGCCCGCGCGGGAAGGAGGAGGACTGTTTGGTTGCCTGGATTCACTATTGGGCCTGCATCGCATGCTTCTCAAAGCAGCCCAGAGCCTGGCTCGCTGGAAACACTCGGATCGGCAGTTTCTCGCAAGCCAGGCTGAGTGCGGCGCGAGGTCGCACGGGCGAGTGCGACGCGAGGGCGAGGGGGGATGGCGGGAGATGGAAATCTGGCACGCCATCCCGGCGCCAAATCTAGCCTCACCCCCTTTCACTCGCTCACCCATAGCCAGTACCCCCCTTTCTTCCCTACCGCTCACCACCAGCGGCGGCAGCGATTTAGGATCTGCGCTAGAGGCGGCGATGGAAGAGGCGGCGGCGTTTGCGGCGGATCTGGTGCTCCCCTTGCTGTTGGCCACCGTCTGGTCGACCTAGTCTGTGTCATGGCTCCCCCTACGCCATCCTCGTCTCCGATGCCGGTAAGCAGCACCCCTCCCCCTTTCTTAGCTTGGTGGTTAGGCCGTTAGGCTAGGTGTAGGATCGATTTTCCACTGAACGAACCGTCGATGTCGGCTAGATTATGGACGCATATATGAGGCTGATAATTCAGGCAGCAGCACTGATTAGTGTGATTCAGGCATGGGTCATGTTCATGCACCAGAGAGTTGTTCGTCGTGCTGGGAGACCTTTGATCCGCTATGGTCCATTGTTTGTCCGGGAACAGGAGAGGATCCAAAATCTGAACTACATCTACAACTGCAATGACGTCGAGGCTCTGTGGATGCTTCGAATGAAAAGAGCACCATTTGACAGGCTTGTCGAGACCTTCAGGAGCAGGGGGCTGCTACAAGATAGCATCAACACCAGTGTCGAAGAGCAAGTGGCCATGTTCCTCCATGTTGTTGGCCATAACCAGAGGTTCAGGGTCATTCACAACACGTTCAGTAGACCAATGGAGACCATCTCTAGGTACTTCAAGCAGGTGCTTTTTGCTATTGGGGATCTTAGAGGAGAGATGATCAGGAGACCATCTGGTCAGACTCCACCCAAGATTCGCGAGAGCCCAAGATGGTATCCATACTTCTAGGTGAGCATTGACAATATATACTTTTCATGGCTTGATATGCTTGTATTGTTCAAGTTGAGCACTAACACAGGCTTGTGATGCCATTTTCAGGATTGCATTGGGGCAATAGATGGTACTCATGTCACTGCCAGAGTTCCTAGGTCACAGTCTGCAGCATACAGGGGGGAAGCACTACACAACCAGAATGTGCTTGCTGCTATTGACTTTGATCTGAAGTTCACATATGTGCTGGCTGGCTGGGAGGGGTCAGCGCATGATGCTAACATTCTCACTGACAGCATGAGTCGACCTGATGGGTCAACATCCCTGACGGCAAGTTCTACCTTGGAGATGCTGGCTATGCATGTCGGCCGGGTATTCTTTCACCCTTCAGGAAAACCAGGTACCAACTCAACGAGTTCTCTGGTAGGAACTGTTGGAGATCGTTGCAGAAATTAAAAAATTTCTACGCATCACCAAGAACAATCTATGGAGTCTTCTAGCAACGAGAGGGAAAAGAGTGCATCTACATACCCTTGTAGATCGCGAGCGGAAGCGTTCAAGTGAACGGGGTTGATGGAGTCGTACTCGTCGTGATCCAAATCACCGATGACCGAGCGCCGAACGGACGGCACCTCCGCGTTCAACACAGGTACGGTTGGGGAAGACGTCTCCTCCTTCTTGATCCAGCAAGGGGGAGGGAGAGGTTGATGGAGATCCAGTAGCACGACGGCGTGGTGGTGGAAGCAGCGGGGATCTCGGCAGGGCTTCGCCAAGCTCAGCGAGAGGAGGAGGTGTCACGGGAGGGAGAGGGAGGCGCCAGGGGCTTGGGTGCGGCTGCCCTCCCTCCCCCCTCTTTATATAGGGCCCCTGGGGGGCGCCGGCCCTAGGAGATCCAATCTCCAAGGGGGGGCGGCGGCCAAGGGGGTGGCTTACCCCCCAAGCCAAGTGGGGCGCCCCCCACCCGTAGGGTTTCCAACCCTAGGCGCAGGGGGAGGCCCAAGGGGGGCACACCAGCCCACCAGGGGCTGGTTCCCCTCCCACTTCAGCCCATGGGACCCTCCGGGATAGGTGGCCCTGTTGGGGAACGTAGCAGAAATTCAAAATTTTCCTACGTGCCACCAAGATCAATCTAGGAGATGCTAGCAATGAGAGGGGAGCAGTGCATCTACATACCCTTGTAGATCGTGAGCGGAAGCGTTCAAGAGAACGGGGTTGATGGAGTCGTACTCGTCGTGATCCAAATCACCGATGATCCTAGCGCCGAACGGACGGCACCTCCGCGTTCAACACACGTACGGAGCGGGGACGTCTCCTCCTTCTTGATCCAGCTAGGGGAGAGGAGAAGTTGATGGAGATCCAGCAGCACGACGGCGTGGTGGTGGAAGTAGCGGGATCCCGGCAGGGCTTCGCCAAGCGCAAGCGGGGAGGAAGAGGTGTCATGGGAGGGAGGGAGGCGCCAGGGCTTGGGGTGCTGCTCCCATGCGCCTCCCCACTATATATAGGGGTGGAGGGGGCTGGTTTCTTGCCCTCCAAGTCCATTGGGGCGTTGGCAAAGGTGGGGGAAAGAAATCCCATCATTTCCCTTCCCCACCGATTGTTATCCCCCTTTTTTAGGGATCTTGATCTTATCCCTTCGGGATATGATCTTATTCCTTCTAAGGTGGGATCTTGGTGCGCCTTGACCAGGGGTGTGGGGCCTTGCCCCCACTACCCACGTTCATGTGGGTCCCCCATGCAGGTGGGCCCCACTTCGGAACCTTCTAGAACCTTCCCGGTACAATACCGAAAAATCCCGAACATTTTCCGGTGGCCAAAATAGGACTTCCCATATATAAATCTTTACCTCCGGACCATTCCGGAACTCCTCGTGACGTCCGGGATCTCATCCGGGACTCCGAACGACTTTCGGATTTCCGCATACTAATATCTCTACAACCCTAGCGTCACCGAACCTTAAGTGTGTAGACCCTACGGGTTCGGGAGACATGCAGACATGACCGAGACGACTCTCCGGTCAATAACCAACAGCGGGATCTGGATACCCATGTTGGCTCCCACATGTTCCACGATGATCTCATCGGATGAACCACGATGTCGAGGATTCAATCAATCCCGTATACAATTCCCTTTGTCAATCGGTACGTTACTTGCCCGAGATTCGATCGTCGGTATCCCAATACCTTGTTCAATCTCGTTACCGGCAAGTCACTTTACTCGTACCGTAATGCATGATCCCGTGACCAAACACTTGGTCACATTGAGCTCATTATGATGATGCATTACCGAGTGGGCCCAGAGATACCTCTCCGTCATACGGAGTGACAAATCCCAGTCTCGATTCGTGCCAACCCAACAGACACTTTCGGAGATACCTGTAGTGCACCTTTATAGCCACCCAGTTACGTTGTGACGTTTGGTACACCCAAAGCATTCCTACGGTATCCGGGAGTTGCACAATCTCATGGTCTAAGGAAATGATACTTGACATTAGAAAAGCTCTAGCAAACGAACTACACGATCTTGTGCTATGCTTAGGATTGGGTCTTGTCCATCACATCATTCTCCTAATGATGTGATCCCGTTATCAATGACATCCAATGTCCATGGTCAGGAAACCATAACCATCTATTGATCAACGAGCTAGTCAACTAGAGGCTTACTAGGGACATGTTGTGGTCTATGTATTCACACATGTATTACGGTTTCCAGTTAATACAATTATAGCATGAACAACAGACAATTATCATGAACAAGGAAATACAATAATAACCATTTTATTATTGCCTCTAGGGCATATTTCCAACAGTCTCCCACTTGCACTAGAGTCAATAATCTAGTTCACATCACCATGTGATTAACACTCAAAGTTCACTAGAGTCAATAATCTAGTCCACATCACCATGTGATTAACACTCAATGAGTTCTAGGGTTTGATCATGTTATGCTTACGAGAGAGGTTTTAGTCAACGGGTCTGCAACATTCAGATCCGTGTGTGCTTTACAAATCTCTATGTCATCTTGTAGATGTAGCTACCACGCGCTACTTGGAGCTATTCCAAATAACTGCTCTACTATACGAATCCGGTTTACTACTCAGAGTCATCCGGATTAGTGTCAAAGTTTGCATCGACGTAACCCTTTACGACGAACTGTTTTACCACCTCCATAATCGAGAAAATTCCTTAGTCCACTAGATACTAAGGATAAGTTCGACCGCTGTCATGTGATCCATTCCCGGATCACTATTGTACCCCTTGACTAACTCATGGCAAGGCACACTTCAGGTGCGGTACACAGCATAGCATACTGTAGAGCCTACGTCTAAAGCATAGGGGACGACCTTCGTCCTTTCTCTCTCTTCTGCCGTGGTCAGGTCTTGAGTCTTACTCAATACTCACACCTTGTAACACAGCCAAGAACTCCTTCTTTGCTGATCTATTTTGAACTCCTTCAAAATCTTGTCACGGTATGTATTCATTTGAAAGTACTATTAAGCGTTTTTGATCTATCCTTATAGATCTTGATGCTCAATGTTCAAGTAGCTTAATCCAGGTTTTCCATTAAAAAACACTTTTCAAATAACCCTGGATGCTTTCCAGAAATTCTACATCATTTCTGATCAACAATATGTTAACAACATATACTCATCAAAAATTCTATAGTGCTCCCACTCACTTCTTTGGAAATACAAGTTTCTCATGAACCTTGTATAAACCCAAAATCTTTGATCATCTCATCAAAGCGTTCATTCCAACTCCGAGATGCTTACTCCAATCCTTAGAAGGATTGCTGGAGCTTTGCATACTTGTTAGCATCTTTCAGGATTGACAAAACCTTCTGGTTGTATCACATACAACCTTTCCTCAAGAAAATCGTCAAGGAAACAATGTTTTGACATCCTATCTGCAAGATTCATAAATGCAGTAACTGCTAATATAATTCTAACAGACTCTTAGCATCGCTACGAGTGAGAAAGTCTCATCGCAGTCAACTCCTTGAACTTGCCGGAAAACATCTTAACGACAAGTCGAGCTTTCTTAATGGTGACACTTACCATCATTGTCTGTCTTCCCTTTAAAATCCATCTGTACCCAACAGCCTTACGACCATCAAGTAGTTCTTTCAAAGTCTATACTTTGTTTTCATACATGGATCCTCTCGGATTTTATGGCCTCAAGCCATTCGTCGGAATCCGGGCCCACCATCGCTTCTCCATAGCTCGTAGGTTCATTGTTGTCTAGCAACATGACTTCCAAGACAGGATTACGTACCACTCTGAAGTAGTACGCATCCTTGTCGTCCTATGAGGTTTGGTAGTGACTTGATCTGAAGTTTCATGATCACTATCATAAGCTTCCACTTCAATTGGTGTAGGTGCCACAGGAACAACTTCCTGTGCCCTGCTACACATTAGTTGAAGTGACGGTTCAATGACCTCATCAAGTCTCCACCATCCTCCCACTCAATTCTTTCGAGAGAAACTTTTCCTCGAGAAAGGACCCGTTTCTAGAAACAATCACTTTTGCTTCCAGATCTGAAATAGGAGGTATACCCAACTGTTTTGGGTATTCTATGAAGATGCATTTATCCGCTTTGGGTTCGAGCTTATCAGCCTGAAACTTTTTCACATAAGCGTCGCAGCCCCAAACTTTTAAGAAACGACAGCTTAGGTTTCTCTAAACCATAGTTCATACGGTGTCGTCTCAACGGAATTGCGTGGTGCCCTATTTAAAGTGAATGCGGTTGTCTCTAATGCCTAACCCATAAACGATAGTTGTAATTCGATAAGAGACATCATGGTATGCACCATATCCAATAGGGTGCAGTTATGATGTTCGGACACACCATCACAATATGGTGTTCCAGGCGGTATTAGTCGTGAAACAATTTCCACAATTTCTTAATTGTGTGCCAAACTCGTAACTCAGATATTCATCTCTATGATCATATCACAGACATTTTATCCTCTTGTCACGACGATCTTCAACTTCACTCTGAAATTACTTGAACCTTTCAATAATTCAGACTTGTGTTTCATCAAGTAAATATTCTCAGCATCTACTCAAATCATCTGTGAAGTAAGAACATAACGATATCCACTGCGTGCCTCAGCACTCATTGGACTGCACACATCAAATGTATTACTTCCAACAAGTTGCTCTCTTGTTCCATCTTACTGAAAACGAGGCCTTTCAGTCATCTTGCCCATGTGGTATGATTTGCATGTCTCAAGTGATTCAAAATCAAGTGAGTCCAAATGATCCATCTGTATGGACTTTCTTCATGCATATATACTAATAGACATGGTTCGCATGTCTCAATCTTTTCAAAAACGAGTGAGTCCAAAGATCCATCAACATGGAGCTTCTTCATGCGTTTTATACCAATATGACTCAAGTGGCAGTGCCACAAGTATGTGGTACTATCATTACTATCTTATATCTTTTGGCATGAACATGTGTATCACTACGATCGAGATTCAATAAACCATTCATTTTAGGTGCAAGACCATTGAAGGTATTATTCAAATAGACAGAGTAACCATTATTCTCCTTTAATGAATAACCGTATTGCGATAAACATAATCCAATCATGTCTATGCTTAACGCAAACACCAAATAACAATTATTCAGGTTTAACCCCAATCTCGATGGTAGAGGGAGCATGCGATGCTTGATCACATCAACCTTGGAAACACACATATCGTCATCTCACCTTTAGCTAGTCTCCGTTTATTCCGCAGCTTTTATTTCGAGTTACTAACACTTAGCAACCGAACCGGTATCTAATACCCTGGTGCTACTAGGAGTACTAGTAAAGTACACATTAATATAATGTATATCCAATATACTTCTGTCGACCTTGCCAGCCTTCTCATCTACGAAGTATCTAGGGTAGTTCTGCTTCAGTGACCGTTCCCCTCATTTCAGAAGCACTTAGTCTCGGGTTTGGGTTCAACCTTGGGTTTCTTCACTAGAGCAGCAACTGATTTGCCGTTTCATGAAGTATCCCTTCTTGCCCTTGCCCTTCTAGAAACTAGTGGTTTTACTAACCATCAACAATTGATGCTCCTACTTGATTTCTACTTTCGCGGTGTCAAACATCGCGAGTTGCTCAAGGATCATCATGTCTATCCCTGATATGTTATAGTTCATCACGAAGCTCTAATAGCTTGGTGGCAGTGACTATGGAGAACCATCACTATCTCATCTGGAAGATTAACTCCCACTCGATTCAAGTGATTGTAGTACTCAGACAATCTGAGCACATGCTCAACGATTGAGCTTTTCTCCCTTAGTTTGCAGGCTTAAGAAACTTGTCAGAGGTCTCATACCTCTTGACGTGGGCACTAGTCTGAAATCCCAATTTCAGTCTTTGGAACATCTCATATGTTCTGCGACGTTTCAAAACCGTCTTTGGTGCCACAATTTTAAACCGTTCAACATTACGCACTGAACTATCACGTAGTCATCAAAACGTGTATGTCAGATGTTCGCAACATCCACAAACGACGCTCGAGGTTCAGCACACCGAGCGGTGCATTAAGGACATAAGCCTTCTGTGCAGCAATGAGGACAATCCTCAGTTTACGGACCCAGTCCGCATAATTGCTACTATCAACTTTCAACTAAATTTTCTCTAGGAACATATCTTAGTAGAACTAAAGCGTAAGCTACGACATTATTTGCAAAGACCTTTTGACTATGTTCATGATAATTAAGTTCATCTGATTATTTAATGAACTCCCACTTAGATAGACATCCCTCTAGTCATCTAAGTGATACATGATCCGAATCGACTAGGCCGTGTCCGATCATCACGTGAGACGGACTAGTCATCATCGGTGAACATCTCCATGTTGATCGTATCTACTATACGACTCATGTTCGACCTTTCGGTCTCTTGTGTTCCGAGGCCATGTCTGTACATGCTAGGCTCGTCAAGTCAACCTAAGTGTTTTGCTTGTGTTCCGAGGCCATGTCTGTACATGCTAGGCTCGTCAACACCCGTTGTATGCGAACGTTAGAATCTATCACACCCGATCATCACGTGGTGCTTCGAAACAACGAACCTTCGCAACGGTGCACAGTTAGGGGGAACACATCTCTTGAAATTTTAGTGAGGGATCATCTTATTTATGCTACCGTCGTTCTAAGCAAATAAGATGTAAACATGACAAACATCACATGCAAATCATAAAGTGACATGATATGGCCAATATCATCTTGCGCCTTTGATCTCCATCTTCGAGGCGCGGCATGATCACCTTCGTCACCGGCATGACACCATGATCTCCATCATCGTGTCTTCATGAAGTTGTCTCGCCAACTATTACTTCTACTACTATGGCTAACGGTTAGCAATAAAGTAAAGTAATTACATGGCGTTTTCATTGACACGCAGGTCATACAATAAATTAAGACAACTCCTATGGCTCCTGCCGGTTGTTATACTCATCGACATCCAAGTCGTGATTCCTATTACAAGAACATGATCAATCTCATACATCACATATATAATTCATCACATCCTTTTGGCCATATCACATCACATAGCATACCCTGCAAAAACAAGTTAGACGTCTTCTAATTGTTGGTGCATGTTTTACGTGGCTGCTATGGGTTTCTAGCAAGAACGTTTCTTACCTACGCAAAAGCCACAACGGTGATATGCCAATTGCAATTTACCCTTCATAAGGACCCTTTTCATCGAATCTGATCCAACTAAAGTGGGAGAGACAGACACCCGCTAGCCACCTTATGCATCAAGTGCATGTCAGTTGGTGGAACCTGTCTCACGTAAGAGTACGTGTAAGGTCGGTCCGGGCCGCTTCATCCCACAATGCATAGACCTGGCTCATGATGCCACTGTTGGGGAACGTAGCAGAAATTCAAAATTTTCCTACGTGCCACCAAGATCAATCTAGGAGATGCTAGCAATGAGAGGGGAGGAGTGCATCTACATACCCTTGTAGATCGCGAGCGGAAGCATTCAAGAGAACGGGGTTGATGGAGTCGTACTCGTCGTGATCCAAATCACCGATGATCCTGGCGCCGAACGGACGGCACCTCCGCGTTCAACACACGTACGGAGCGGGGACGTCTCCTCCTTCTTGATCCAGCAAGGGGGGAGGAGAAGTTGATGGAGATCCAGCAGCACGACGGCGTGGTGGTGGAAGTAGCGGGATCCCGGCAGGGCTTCGCCAAGCGCAAGCGGGGAGGAAGAGGTGTCATGGGAGGGAGGGAGGCGCCAGGGCTTGGGGTGCTGCTCCCATGCGCCTCCCCACTATATATAGGGGTGGAGGGGGCTGGTTTCTTGCCCTCCAAGTCCATTGGGGCGTTGGCAAAGGTGGGGGAAAGAAATCCCATCATTTCCCTTCCCCACCGATTGTTATCCCCCTTTTTTAGGGATCTTGATCTTATCCCTTCGCGATATGATCTTATTCCTTCTAAGGTGGGATCTTGGTGCGCCTTGACCAGGGGTGTGGGGCCTTGCCCCCACTACCCACGTTCATGTGGGTCCCCCTATGCAGGTGGGCCCCACTTCGGAACCTTCTAGAACCTTCCCGGTACAATACCGAAAAATCCCGAACATTTTCCGGTGGCCAAAATAGGACTTCCCATATATAAATCTTTACCTCCGGACCATTACGGAACTCCCTGTGACGTCCGGGATCTCATCCGGAACTCTGAACGACTTTCGGATTTCCGCATACTAATATCTCGACAACCCTAGCGTCACCGAACCTTAAGTGTGTAGACCCTACGGGTTCGGGAGACATGCAGACATGACCGAGACGACTCTCCTGTCAATAACCAACAGCGGGATCTGGATACCCATGTTGGCTCCCACATGTTTCACGATGATCTCATCGGATGAACCACGATGTCGAGGATTCAATCAATCCCGTATACAATTCCCTTTGTCAACCGGTACGTTACTTGCCCGAGATTCGATCGTCGGTATCCCAATACCTTGTTCAATCTCGTTACCGGCAAGTCACTTTACTCGTACCGTAATGCATGATACCATGACCAAACACATGGTCACATTGAGCTCATTATGATGATGCATTATCGAGTGGGCCCAGAGATACCTCTCCGTCATACAGAGTGACAAATCCCAGTCTCGATTCGTGCCAACCCAACAGACACTTTCGGAGATACCTGTAGTGCACCTTTATAGCCACCCAGTTACGTTGTGACGTTTGGTACACCCAAAGCATTCCTACGGTATCCGGGAGTTGCACAATCTCATGGTCTAAGGAAATGATACTTGACATTAGAAAAGCTCTAGCAAACGAACTACACGATCTTGTGCTATGCTTAGGATTGGGTCTTGTCCATCACATCATTCTCCTAATGATGTGATCCCGTTAGCAATGACATCCAATGTCCATGGTCAGGAAACCATAACCATCTATTGATCAACGAGCTAGTCAACTAGAGGCTTACTAGGGACATGTTGTGGTCTATGTATTCACACATGTATTACGGTTTCCAGTTAATACAATTATAGCATGAACAACAGACAATTATCATGAACAAGGAAATACAATAATAACCATTTTATTATTTTCCAACAGGCCCCACCCGGTGGACCCCCCGGGACCCTTCCGGAAGGGTCCCGGTACAATACCGGTGGCCCCCGAAACTTTCCCGGTGGCCGAAACTGGACTTCCTATATACAATTCTTCACCTCCGGACCATTCCGGAACTCCTCGTGACGTCCTGGATATCTTGCGGGACTCCGAACAACTTTCGGATTTCCGCATACTAATATCTCTACAACCCTAGCGTCACCGAACCTTAAGTGTGTAAACCCAACGGGTTCGGGAGACATGCAGACATGACCGAGACGACTCTCCGGTCAATAACCAACAGCGGGATCTGGATACCCATGTTGGCTCCCACATGTTCCACGATGATCTCATCGGATGAACCACGATGTCGAGGATTCAATCAATCCCGCATACAATTCCCTTAGTCAATCGGTACATTACTTGCCCGAGATTCGATCGTTGGTATCCCAATACCTTGTTCAATCTCATTACCGGCAAGTCACTTTACTCGTACCGTAATGCATGATCCCGTGACCAAACACTTGGTCACATTGAGCTCATTATGATGATGCATTACCGAGTGGGCCCAGAGATACCTCTCCGTCATACGGAGTGACAAATCCCAGTCTCGATTCGTGCCAACCCAACAGACACTTTCGGAGATACCCGTAGTGCACCTTTATAGCCACCCAGTTACGTTGTGACGTTTGGCACACCCAAAGCACTCCTATGGTATCCGGGAGTTGCACAATCTCATGGTCTAAGGAAATGACACTTGACATTTGGAAAAGCTCTAGCAAACGAACTACACGATCTTGTGCTATGCTTAGGATTGGGTCTTGTCCATCACATCATTCTCCTAATGATGTGATCCCGTTATCAATGACATCCAATGTCCATAGTCAGGAAACCATGACTATCTGTTGATCAACGAGCTAGTCAACTAGAGGCTCACTAGGGACATGTTGTGGTCTATGTATTCACACATGTATTACGATTTCCGGATAACACAATTATAGCATGAACAATAGACAATTATCATGAACAAGGAAATATAATAATAACCATTTTATTATTGCCTCTAGGGCATATTTCCAACAGTCTCCCACTTGCACTAGAGTCAATAATCTAGTTACATTGTGATGAATCGAACACCCATAGAGTTCTGGTGTTGATCATGTTTTGCTCTAGGGAGAGGTTTAGTCAACGGATCTGCTACATTCAGGTCCGTATGTACTTTAAAAATATCTATGTCTCCATTTTGAACATTTTCACGAATGGAGTTGACGCGACGCTTGATATGCCTGGTCTTCCTGTGAAACCTGGGCTCCTTGGCAAGGGAAATAGCTCCATGTTGTCACAGAAGAGAGTCATCGGGCCCGACGCATTGGGAATAACTCCTAGGTCGGTAATGAACTCCTTCATCTAGATTGCTTCTTGTGCTGCATCTGAGGCCGCCATGTATTCCGCTTCACATGTAGATCCCGCCACAACGCTTTGCTTGCAACTGCACCAGCTGACTGCCCCACCATTCAAAATATACACGTATCCGGTTTGTGACTTAGAGTCATCTAGATCTGTGTCGAAGCTAGCATCGACGTAACCCTTTACGACGAGCTCTTCGTCACCTCCATAAACGAGAAACATATCCTTAGTCCTCTTCAGGTACTTCAGGATATTCTTGACCCCTGTCCAGTGTTCCATGCCGGGATTACTTTGGTATCTTCCTACCAAACTCACGGCAAGGTTTACATCAGGTCTGGTACACAGCATGGCATACATAATAGACCCTATGGCCGAGGCATAGGGGACGACACTCATCTTTTCTCTATCTTCTGCCGTGGTCGGGCATTGAGCCGTGCTCAATTGCACACCTTGCAATACAGGCAAGAACCCCTTCTTGGACTGATCCATATTGAACTTCTTCAATATCTTGTCAAGGTACGTACTTTGTGAAAGACCAATGAGGCGTCTTGATCTATCTCTATAGATCTTGATGCCTAATATATAAGCAGCTTCTCCAAGGTCCTTCATTGAAAAACACTTGTTCAAGTAGGCCTTTATGCTTCCCAAGAATTCTATATCATGTCCCATCAACAGTATGTCATCCACATATAATATGAGAAATGCTACAGAGCTCCCACTCACTTTCTTGTAAACACAGGCTTCTCCATAAGTCTGTGTAAACCCAAACGCTTTGATCATCTCATCAAATCGAATGTTTCCAACTCCGAGATGCTTGCACCAGCCCATAGATGGAGCGCTGGAGCTTGCATACCTTGTTAGCATTCTTAGGATCGACAAAACCTTCCGGCTGCATCATATACAATTCTTCCTTAAGAAAGCCGTTAAGGAATGCCGTTTTGATGTCCATTTGCCATATCTCATAATCATAGAATGCGGCAATTGCTAACATGATTCAGACGGACTTCAGCTTCGCTACGGGTGAGAAAGTCTCATCGTAGTCAACCCCTTGAACTTGTCGATAACCCTTAGCGACAAGTCGAGCCTTATAGATGGTCACATTATCATCCGCGTCTGTCTTCTTCTTAAAGATCCATTTATTTTCTATGGCTCGCCGATCATCGGGCAAGTCAGTCAAAGTCCATACTTCGTTTTCATACATGGATCCTATCTCGTATTTCATGGCTTCTAGCCATTTGTCGGAATCCGGGCCCGCCATCGCTTCTTCATAGTTCGAAGGTTCACCGTTGTCTAACAACATGATTTCTAGGACAGGGTTGCCGTACCACTCTGGTGCGGAACGTGTCCTTGTGGACCTATGAAGTTCAGTAGGAGCTTGATCCGAAGTACCTTGATCATCATCATCATTAACTTCCTCTCTAGTCGGTGCATGCACCACAGGAACATTTTCCTGAGCTGCGCTACTTTCCGCTTCAAGAGGCAGTACTTCATCAAGCTCTACCTTCCTCCCACTTACTTCTTTCGAGAGAAACTCTTTCTCCAGAAAGGAGCGTTCTTAGCAACAAAGATCTTGCCTTCGGATCTGAGGTAGAAGGTATACCCAATGGTTTCCTTAGGGTATCCTATGAAGACGCATTTCTCCGACTTGGGTTCGAGCTTTTCAGGTTGAAGTTTCTTGACATAAGCATCGCATCCCCAAACTTTTAGAAACGACAGCTTAGGTTTCTTCCCAAACCATAATTCATACGGTGTCGTCTCAACGGATTTCGACGGAGCCCTATTTAAAGTGAATGCGGCAGTCTCTAAAGCATAGCCCCAAAATGAGAGCGGTAGATCGGTAAGAGACATCATAGATTGCACCATATCCAATAGAGTGCGATTACGACGTTCGGACACACCATTTCGCTGAGGTGTTCCAGGCGGCGTGAGTTGTGAAACTATTCCACATTTCCTTAAGTGTGTGCCAAATTCGTGACTCAAATATTCCCCTCCACGATCTGATCGTAAGAACTTTATTTTCCTGTCACGTTGATTCTCAACCTCACTCTGAAATTCCTTGAAATTTTCAAAGGTCTCAGACTTGTGTTTCATTAGGTAGACATACCCATATCTACTCAAGTCATCAGTGAGAGTGAGAACATAACGATAGCCATCGCGAGCCTCAACACTCATTGGACCGCACATATCAGTATGTATGATTTCCAATAAGTTGGTTGCTCGCTCCATTGTTCCGGAGAACGGAGTCTTGGTCATCTTACCCATGAGGCATGGTTCGCACATGTCAAATGATTCGTAATCAAGAGACTCCAAAAGTCCATCTGCATGGAGCTTCTTCATGCGTTTGACACCAATGTGACAAAGACGGCAGTGCCACAAGTATGTGGGACTATCATTATCAACCTAACATCTTTTGGTATTCACACTATGAATATGTGTAACACTACGTTCGAGATTCATTAAGAATAAACCATTAACCAGCGGGGCATGACCATAAAACATATCTCTCATATAAATAGAATAACTATTATTCTCGGATTTAAATGAGTAGCCATCTCGAATTAAACGAGATCCTGATACAATGTTCATGCTCAAAGCTGGCACTAAATAACAATTATTGAGGTTCAAAACTAATCCCGTAGGTAAATGTAGAGGTAGCGTGCCGACGACGATCACATCGACCTTGGAACCATTCCCGACGCGCATCGTCACCTCGTCCTTTGCCAGTCTCTGTTTATTCCGCAGCTCCTGCTTTGAGTTACAAATATGAGCAACCGCACCGGTATCAAATACCCAGGAGCTACTACGAGTGCTGGTAAGGTACACATCAATAACATGTATATCACATATACCTTTGGTGTTGCCGGCCTTCTTGTCCGCCAAGTACTTGGGGCAGTTCCGCTTCCAGTGACCACTTTCCTTGCAATAAAAGCACTCAGTCTCAGGCTTGGGTCCATTCTTTGGCTTCTTCCCGGCAACTGGCTTACCAGGCGCGGCAACTCCCTTGTCGTCCTTTTTGAAGTTCTTCTTACCCTTGCCTTTCTTGAACTTAGTGGTTTTATTCACCATCAACACTTGATGTTCCTTTTTGATCTCCACCTCCGCTGATTTCAGCATTGAATATACCTCAGGAATGGTCTTTTCCATCCCCTGCATATTGAAGTTCATCACAAAGCTCTTGTAGCTCGGTGGAAGCGACTGAAGGATTCTGTCAATGACCGCGTCATCCGGGAGATTAACTCCCAGCTGAGTCAAGCGGTTGTGTAACCCAAACATTTTGAGTATGTGCTCACTGACAGAACTATTTTCCTCCATCTTACAACTGAAGAACTTGTCGGAGACTTCATATCTCTCGACCCGGGCATGAGCTTGGAAAACCATTTTCAGCTCTTCGAACATCTCATATGCTCCGTGTTGCTCAAAACGCTTTTGGAGCCCCGGTTCTAAGCTGTAAAGCATGCCGCACTGAACGAGGGAGTAATCATCAGCACGCTACTGCCAAGCGTTCATAACGTCTTGGTTCTCTGGGATGGGTGCGTCACCTAGCGGTGCTTCTAGGACATAATCTTTCTTGGCAGCTATGAGGATGATCCTCAGGTTCCGGACCCAGTCCGTATAGTTGCTGCCATCATCTTTCAGCTTGGTTTTCTCTAGGAGCGCGTTGAAGTTGAGGGCAACATTAGCGTGGGCCATTTGATCTACAAGACATATTGTAAAGATTTTAGACTAAGTTCATGATAATTAAGTTCATCTAATCAAATTATTTAATGAACTCCCACTCAGATAGACATCCCTCTAGTCATCGAAGTGAAACATGATCCGAGTCAACTAGGCCGTGTCCGATCATCACGTGAGACGGACTAGTCAACATCGGTGAACATCTTCATGTTGATCGTATCTTCTATACGACTCATGCTCGACCTTTCGGTCTTCCGTGTTCCGAGGCCATGTCTGTACATGCTAGGCTCGTCAAGTCAACCTAAGTGTATTGCGTGTGTAAATCTGGCTTACACCCGTTGTATTCGAACATTAGAATCTATCACACCCGATCATCACGTGGTGCTTCGAAACAACGAACCTTCGCAACGGTGCACAGTTAGGGGGAACACTTTCTTGAAATTATTTCGAGGGATCATCTTATTTAAGCTACCGTCGTTCTAAGCAAATAAGATGTAAAACATGATAAATATCACATGCAATCAAATAGTGACATGATATGGCCAATATCATTTTGCTCCTTTTGATCTCCATCTTCGGGGCGCCATGATCATCGTCGTCACCGGCATGACACCATGATCTCCATCATCATGATCTCCATCATCGTGTCTTCATGAAGTTGTCTCGTCATTTATTACTTCTACTACTATGGCTAACGGTTTAGCAATAAAGTAAAATAATTACATGACGTTATATGTTGACACGCAGGTCATAAATAAATTAAGACAACTCCTATGGCTCCTGCCGGTTGTCATACTCACCGACATGCAAGTCGTGATTCCTATTACAAGAACATGATCAATCTCATACATCACATATATCATTCATCACATCCTTTTGACCATATCACATCAGACGGCATATGCTGCAAAAACAAGTTAGACGTCCTCTAATTGTTGTTGCAAATTTTTACGTGGCTGCTATAGGTTTCTTAGCAAGAACGTTTCTTACCTACGCCAAAACCACAACGTGATATGCCAATTTCTATTTACCCTTCATAAGGACCCTTTTCATCGAATCCGATCCGACTAAAGTGGGAGAGACAGACACCCGCTAGCCACCTTATGCAACTAGTGCATGTCAGTCGGTGGAACCTGTCTCACGTAAGCGTACGTGTAAGGTCGGTCTGGGCCGCTTCATCCCACGATGCCGCCGAATCAAGATAAGACTAGTAACGGCAAGTAAATTGACAATATCGGCGCCCACAACTGCTTTGTGTTCTATTCGTGCATAGAAACTAAACCTGGCTCATGATGCCACTGTTGTAGATCGTTGCGGAAATTAAATTTTTTCTCCACATCACCAAGAACAATCTATGGAGTCTTCTAGTAACGAGAGGGAAAAGAGTGCATCTACATACCCTTGTAGATCGCGAGCGGAAGCGTTCAAGTGAACGGGGTTGATGGAGTCTTACTCGTCGTGATCCAAATCACCGATGACCGAGCGCCGAACGGACGACACCTCCGCGTTCAACACACGTACGGTTGGGGAAGACGTCTCCTCCTTCTTGATCCAGCAAGGGGGAGGGAGAGGTTGATGGAGATCCAGCAGCACGACGGCGTGGTGGTGGAAGCAGCGGGGATCTCGGCAGGGCTTCGCCAAGCTCAGCGAGAGGGAGAGGTGTCACGGGAGGGAGAGGGAGGCGCCAGGGGCTTGGGTGCGGCTGCCCTCCCTCCCCCCTCTTTATATAGGGCCCCTGGGGGGGCGCCGGCCCTAGGAGATCCAATCTCCAAGGGGGGGCGGCGGCCAAGGGGGTGGCTTGCCCCCCAAGCCAAGTGGGGCGCCCCCACCCCTAGGGTTTCCAACCCTAGGCGCACGGGGAGGCCCAAGGGGGGCGCACCAGCCCACCAGGGGCTGGTTCCCCTCCCACTTCAGCCCATGGGGCCCTCCGGGATAGGTGGCCCCACCCGGTGGACCCCCCGG
The DNA here is from genome assembly GCF_018294505.1 of Triticum aestivum. Classification (NCBI taxonomy): domain Eukaryota; kingdom Viridiplantae; phylum Streptophyta; class Magnoliopsida; order Poales; family Poaceae; genus Triticum; species Triticum aestivum. The sequence goes on along the minus strand of NC_057808.1, from coordinate 376,664,635 downwards.
GACCCTTCCGGTGGTCCCGGTACAATACCGGTGACCCCCGAAACTTTCCCGATGGCTGAAACTGGACTTCCTATATACAATTCTTCACCTCCGGACCATTCCGGAACTCCTCGTGACGTCATGGATCTCTTCCGGGACTCCGAACAACTTTCGGATTTCCGCATACTAATATCTCTACAACCCTAGCGTCACTGAACCTTAAGTGTGTAGACCCTACGGGTTCGGGAGACATGCAGACATGACCGAGACGACTCTCCGGTCAATAACCAACATCGGGATCTGGATACCCATGTTGGCTCCCACATGTTCCACGATGATCTCATCGGATGAACCACGATGTCGAGGATTCAATCAATCCCGCATACAATTCCCTTTGTCAATCGGTACGTTACTTGCCCGAGATTCGATCGTCGGTATCCCAATACCTTGTTCAATCTCGTTACCGGCAAGTCACTTTACTCGTACCATAATGCATGATCCCGCGACCAAACACTTGGTCACATTGAGCTCATTATGATGATGCATTACCGAGTGGGCCCAGAGATACCTCTCCGTCATACGGAGTGACAAATCCCAGTCTCGATTCGTGCCAACCCAACAGACACTTTCGGAGATACCCGTAGTGCACCTTTATAGCCACCCAGTTACGTTGTGACGTTTGGCACACCCAAAGCACTCCTATGGTATCCGGGAGTTGCACAATCTCATGGTCTAAGGAAATGATACTTGACATTTGGAAAAGCTCTAGCAAACGAACTACACGATCTTGTGCTATGCTTAGGATTGGGTCTGGTCCATCACATCATTCTCCTAATGATGTGATCCCGTTATCAATGACATCCAATGTCCATAGTCAGGAAACCATGACTATCTGTTGATCAACGAGCTAGTCAACTAGAGGCTCACTAGGGACATGTTGTGGTCTATGTATTCACACATGTATTACGATTTCCGGATAACACAATTATAGCATGAACAATAGACAATTATCATGAACAAGGAAATATAATAATAACCATTTTATTATTGCCTCTAGGGCATATTTCCAACAGGAACTATCCTAGGACTGCACAGGAGCTGTTTAATTTCAGACACTCCAGCCTTAGAGTAACTGTTGAGAGGGCATTCGGAGCTCTGAAGAATAGGTTTAAGATCGTGGATCAGAAGCCATTCCACACATACTCCACTCAGGTTAAGCTTGTTCTTACTTGTTGCATTCTGCATAACTGGATCCTCCAGTGGGGCTTTGATGAACACGTGCCTGAGGAGGAAGAGGTCGAGCGTGACGATGTTGTTAGTTCCGGCCATGGTGTGGAGGCATTTGACAATGACGCTTGGAAGAACAAAATGTTGGAGGGGGCAGAGGCAATGTGTCTTAAGAGAGGTCAGTGCAGGATTTGAAGAAGATGGAAGAGAAGAAGAAGAAGAAGAAGAAGAAGAAGAAGAAGAAGAAGAAGAAGAAGAAGAAGCAGTAGCAGAAGCAGAAGAAGAGGAAGAGGAAGAGGAAGATCTGCAACACCGCTGAACTATCCCCTATTTAGCCAATGGCTCTTAATAATTTGAACTGTCATTTGATAGTAGTTAGGATGAACTGTCATTTGTTTAACTAGCTGGCGCTACATTTTCAGATTATGTGTGATAAGCTCACCACTAGTTAGAAGTGATGACAACACCTTACGCAGGTTGCAACCAAACACCATGTCATATGTGCGCCTAATGGAATGCGGGCAACCAAACTCCGAGTCAAAAATGATTGTCTCATGCAATTAGGGGCATGCATGACACAACCGAACTATGTCCATCTGGTTTTTTTTGCCCCGCATCCCCACAACCGGCTCACTAGAGCCAGGCTCGCCGGGCCAGGCTGGATTGACAATGTAACCAAACACGCCCTTGACGACGCATGGTTAGGAATCTAAATTAGGATAACCTTGTTTATGTTTGCCATGCGAAAACAAAACATAATGAAGCATATCTTGTCGAGTCGCTCGCTCGCTGGATGCTGGCCGACACTGGGCGTCGACCCGACAACACTTTTATTTAGCCCACGCCACGCGCCACCCCGCGCAAAGCACCCCACACCTTGTACGTAGTAAAAAGCAGTAGCACTCCAGTCCACTCCACTGGCTGACTAAGCATCACGCCGTGCCACGTAGGAGCACATGACCGCCGCCGTGGACGCTGACCCAGCCAGCTCCTCCTCCGCGCGCGCCGGCGCCTCACACGCTGACGCTGGCCACGGCGGCGGCCGGCTCCTCTGCCGCGGCCGCTGGGGCCTCCTCCGCTGCAGCCGGTGTTTCCTCGGCGACGGCCGCCACTTCTGGCTCGGCAGCAGGCGCCGCCTCCTCCTTCACCTCCTCGACCACAGCCGGCTCTGCCTCTGCCACAGCCTCCTTGGTCTCGACCACGGCTGGCGCCTCTGGCTCTTTGGGCGCTTCGGCCTCCGGCTCGGCGGCAGCTGCTGGCTCGGGCTCCTTGGTCTCCTCCGTCTCAGCGGCTGCCGGTGCCTCCTCCTTGGTCTCCTCAACCTCGACGGGGGCAGGCGCCTCGACTTCGGCCTCCGCCGGCGCGGGGACCTCCTCCGTCTTCGCGGCCTCCTCGGCGGCCACTGGCGTCTCCGCCGCGGGCGCCTCCTCCGTCAGCGCGGCCGATGGGTTCTGGACCTGCACGACGCACAGTTACGTTCATTAGCACCACGCACATGTCAACACGTACACAAACCAATCTAGCTCGAGCTCAATGAATATCATGCTCACCCGGCCGTTCGTCAGATCACACACATAAGCAGATCAAAAGGTAAAGAACCGATCGAAACGATCATCGATGCGAGCATGCGAAAAAGGAAAGTCGATCTAGACAAGCTATACGTACGTCAGCGGTGGCCATTGCCGTGGTTGATGCAAGAAGATGCCCGGAGAGGAAGAGGGTGGCTAGCTGAAGCTAGTGCTACCGTGATAGACCGAGACTGTGGTGACTGATCAGAGAGTGTGAGGCGTATGTGTGTGTGTGTGTAGCAATGGGACGGGGTGGAGGGGCTATAAATAGCGGCCTACGGGGGCCAAAACGGGGAGAACGCAAACGAAAATCGAACGCCAGAAAAAAGAGTAAAAATGAATCGACACCGATCGATCGTGAAAATAAACAAGTCTAGTCCATCTCATGATGATCGGGAATCTCGGGAGCTGTATATGCAAATGAACACGTCCTGACGACGTGCAGTTGTACGTGTGTCAACTAAAGGTGGTCCGTGAGTCATGACACTATGGAAAGGGTCCAAAGAACAGACCAGATCGGACCAGGGTGTGCACCATGCAACAGTACCTCCATGCACGGCCGGCGTCGATGCAGCAGTGCGCAGGTAACAGTTGGAGGTGCATCGTGTCACACACACACACATGTATTCGATAAAAAGCAGCGACAGGTTCTTTGAGTTTTTTTTTCAAGAACACGCGAGAGAATTGAGTGCCTTTTTTTAGGTTGTTTGCATTTCCCACAAGGTTCAGTGTATGACGAACCAACCAACCTCCCTCTCGCCGCCGCCGGAGATCACACCGGTGAAGCCTGTGCTGTGGGCTATGACGGCGGCGGCGGGGCATTCTCCCTCGCGCGGTGGCGGCGAACCCCTCTGGCGGCGGTGACACACATCACCACGGTGATCCGGTGGCAAGGAGCGGCGGGATCCCGACGGCGACAGCGGAGGCGCGGCCACCCCATCCTGGAGCCGCTCCTGTGGTGGCGGCCGGGTTCGCGGATCTCGCGTGACCCAGTTGAGCTTGGGCGGCGGATGAAGGCGGCGCTCTTGTGTCGTTTCCTGCTTGGGGACGTCATTCTTGGAGGTGTACACGGGCTCGAGGGACCAGTGGACGGCATCTTTGGTGGAGTGGTGCTTCATCCTACACATTGATGGGGGCGGAACTCAGCGGCATGGTGCAGTGGAGATTCAGCGTTCGATGTGCCGCGATGGACTCGTGCAGGAGGACGACGCTGTCTGGCGTCGTGGTTGCGTCGATGGCGGAGAGGCCTGGCAAGGCCGATGCGTCAGTATCTGCTCTGAAGATGGATCAATGGAAGACGGTGGTGACGACCCTGCTTGCAACGTGCACATGTGGTGCCTACTGAGAGCGCGCTGGACCGGTGTGTGACCCAGTCCCAGCATTGTGGCTTGGATGGAGTGTCCGGCTTTAGATGTTAGGCTTTAGTGCGTGTTTGGTATTCGCTCAGACATTCGGCACCCCTTCATCAAGAGGATAGGAGTAGCAACAGATGTTGCCAAGATGGAGACTTCAGGCTTACTGATGCATTACTTTGTAAGGTCCTTGTGAATAATTAATAAAATGACTGCATGCATCGCCCGGATGCAGAGGCAGTGGTATATCTTCCTTTTCTAATAAAAATGACGAACCAACCTGCGATTGGATGGTTAGAAGAACAGCGGTATCCTTAGCCCATCAGAATTTAAGTACTAAACTTGACATTGGTGTTCGCGTTATTCCAGAATTTATTTTAGGCTTCCGCCGACGTCGTCCAATGAGTGACTTCGTAAAATCTTAAGATGTTATGTCAGCTCAGTTTCTAGGTGGTCCTCGTAAGAGGAGGATGTGCGTGCGTGCGTTTATATAGGTGAGTGTATGCTCATGTGTGTGAGCGACTTCGTTTGTAGTGTGTTAAAAAAATACTAACTCTCAGTGTATGATCGACCCTGTTCCCGTTGATGTGTGTGTTGTGTGCTGGCTAAATCTGATCCTTGGTGGCAGTGGCAAGAGGCAAGTGGACCTTTTGCGTTGTAGGTCTATCCTAGCAGACACTGAGGCACAGCGCATCTCATCGTTCCTGCACGTTCTGCGCCGTCCTTTCCATCGAATCGTCGGTCCCTAGCCGGTTAAATTATGCTCTCGCCGGTTAGCTGCTGTAAGTAATTCTGAGGGAGAGAGATTCGATCTGTGATTTGTATCAAAACGGGTTTGATTAGTGTTTGTTCTGTACGAGATTATGATAGCTGAACAGGGGCGGCTGTCGCGGTTGGCGTCAAGACAATGCACTTGGAACCAATGAATGTGCGCGCCTGAATAGTTGCGATTTAGTTTTGGAATTTAGGTTAGCTCTCCATCTCAGGGTGGTCACCCGACCTATGCTTGCTACGTACTTTCTCCGTTTCAAAATATAGTGTTTTTTTTTATTTCCGTACTTTAACTTTGATCATAAATTAAACAACGAGACCGACAGCGGCGGGAGCAAAAGTTATACCGGTGAATTCGTATTCAAAACAAGTTTTCAATTATATAATTTTTTTCTCCCGCCGCAGTCGGTCTTGTTGGGTTAAACTTATGGTCAAAGTTGGACCTCGGGAAGCACGGACGCACTATATTTTGGAATGGAGAGAGTAGTATATAGACTTTCTTCTTCAGCAGTATATGCGTGTTTTTGTATTTGATACAGTTTTGCTAAGTCTCAGTCGACTGAGACTTCGTTATGTCTCAGTCGATACTATCTTCCTTTGATTTTGCATGAAGACTCGTGCAAAAAAAAAATTCTTTTCAGTTTTTCTTTTTATATACTATATCACTTGACTGAGACGAGACCTAACCACACCCTTTTGGATATGATGTGATGTAATTCCGTATCTAATTATGGTATTGGACGCAGCTATCCTCAGCTCGAGCGGGTACTCCCTAATGAACAGCAAAATAAAAAAAGAAAAGATAAATGAAAAAATTCTGAAATTTTTCAGTGCAAACTTTGACAGATGTTCTCAGTTCTTGGAACTTTTCATCTAGAAATAACATTCATGGAAGTCGTGGTAAAAAAAATCGACACTCCCAAAATGCTATTTTCGAAAGCATTTTGGAGTGTTGTTTTTGTTTTCTTTTGTATGACTTCCATGAATGTTATTTCGGGATGAAATTTGACTAGCGCTGAGAACATTTGTCAAAGTTTGCACCCAAAAAATTCAGAATTTTTTAAATGTTTTTTTAAATTTTTTTGGGTTCATCCCGAGCTCAAATAAGCTCGCGAGTAGAAGGGGACTTTCGGTCCTAATTATGTACTCATGGTGCGCCACGACATATTTACCAGCGATTACCGTGGTGCTGATAATGATGGGGAATTTGAAGATGGTTGTGTCGGCTCGAATTACCAGTGGATCTTGATGGCTCATGTTGAGTTTGAGATTTCAAGTGATGACAGAGGCAAGTTTGGATGTGGTGAAGACTGTGGATTGATTGATCAGTGTTTTGCAGCAATCTCGGCTAGCAGGGGCAATACACATAGGGGGACTTCTTCTTGGTGGTGCTCTTTGGGCACAAAGTCTCGACTATTACAAGGTGAAAACCCTAGGTCTGACCTTCACTGGTTGTACCTAGCAATGGCTGGTCTCTATCCGTCTCCTTGTTGACGGCATTGCCTGGAGTCCAGTCGGGCTTTTTTCAGGATGAAAACTCTTGATCTATGAGTAGGCGACGACGGTGTTGGTGCACGGTTTCCTTCATGGAGAACCTTTTTTGCAGTCCGGATGTGGCCTCTGGTGGTGGTAGTTCCTACTGCTTCGCCGATCATTTCGGCGGTTTTTCTCTTCTTTTTTTCTTGTGGTTGTGTGCATCCTTGATGTCTCAGCTAGCTCTTGACATTATGTTATTGCAGGGACAGGGTGTAATTGATATCCGCTTGATATTAATATATTCTCATTATTGAAAAATTATGTACTACATGTTTGCTTCATGCATATTTGTAAAGAGTAATAATTTCCTAAGTATCCCAAGTTTTATTTTCAGTTTATACTATGATGGTGTCAAATGAATCAAAGTTTCTCGTGAGAGCAACTCGAGATCCCCAAGCAATCACCACCAGAATCCTGTCCCTGTTCTATTCCCCCGTCCTATAATGTAAGACGTTTTTTAACACTACACTAGTGTCAAAAACGTCTTACATTACGGGACGAAGAGAGTAGTAGCTAGTGCTACTGTAGTAGCTTGCATGTGTCATGCTTCAGAGTTCATCAACAAAAAAATATGACAGCAAATGAATGGCCTCGATCGAGAGCGATCTTATCACCTTTGTGGTTCGTCTACTTGCTCTGGCCTCTACCACCTTTACCAAAAGGTGGCACAGATAATACGTAAGCCGGTAGTTGTCCATGGATCAACTTCGTCCTCCAAAACAAAGGTAATTGCAAAAGCAAAGGGATCTGATAATCTCATCAGCAGGACAGCGAGATTACACTCATACGGAGTAGCACTGCACTAATTAATCGCGCTGGTGTCGCCTCGCGGCCTGATCTTTTCCCTCAGCGCCGCCGAAAGGTCGAGAGACGGACATGCACAAGGTAACTGAGCTCTTACAAATGGCTTAACAACCATGGTTTCCCATGTAATCTTCTTTCCTCCTCTAAAGAAATTGTTTCCGTATGGTTTAGGCCCCAGCAGAGACAGGGATGATGATGGAGTTGGGCAGCTTTCTTTTCGAGAATTTTCGTCCCCGGTCCCCGTCGTTATCGTTGCTTTGAGCCGGCCACTTCGTTCAGATCATCAGATGACATGGAAAGCGATGAGCAAGGAGCTTTCGACGTCGACCGGAGGGAGAGTCCACACCGGCCATCCAACATGCGGCAGTGCCCAGTAGGATGGTCCGCTGGGCTGATCGGTGCCATATCACCCAGAGGAAATAGTAGGCGCCATGGCCGGCTGTCGCCCCGGGCCCCGCCTGCATATCCCCCCGCCGTGATCTCCCGTGGCACCGCCCCGGCCAGCCCCAGCCGGCCAGTTAGCTGCTCACTTTCGGCGGCCGTGCCGTGTGTGGTCGCCATCACGTACGCCAGTTCGATCCAGCACCACCGTGCCATGTGTGACCCCTGCAGGCTGCAGCTACAGGCTATCATCTTCCTAACATGCTCTCTCGACACTGCTATCTCGTTGGACAAACACAAGCTTCCTAAAGGTGACGGCTGAGGCGCCGCAAATGGAGCTACGGAGTTGCTGGCCGCAGGGACCGGAGTGGGATGATTGGAGCCCATGACCCGGAAGCGATGGTGAGGTGGCGCCACGGCTAGGGGCGGTGGAGAGGGGCCCACCCAACAGTGCCCATGATCGGACTCGGACAGCGATGTGCACGGAGTTCCACTTCCACCTGTGAGTGACGTGTGATGTGCCTCCATGTCGGACTGCGGCCACATGCAATTTAATACTCGTACGTACACGAGCTGATCCACCTCAGCGTTTTGTTTGGCCGGCCAAACGACAAGCCAGCATTTATGCAAAAGCAGGTTGCTTGATTGAAAGATAAGCAAACTTGGTCTTGTGGCCTAGATTTTTTATTTATTTTTGGCTGCATTTGGCATCACTCCGGTTTATAAAGTGACGAAACAAAATTTCCTTTGGCTGCTCCATCATTGTCATACAAACACATGAATTATTAAGAGCTTTGGTAAGTTGGAGAAAAAGATTGGTCATGCATATTGCGGCTAGTACATGCATGTGCATGTGGATGGTCTCCGATAGGTTGAGCATAGCCTAAGTCCTAAGGATATCTCCAAGGCGGACCCGTAAGCCTCTCGTAATCGTCCGGACCGTGTTGTCTGGACCGCGAAAGTCATCCAACACCGACCTGTATCAGTTAGCGGGATGGTCCGGACGCAATTTCTCCCGCAAATTGAAGACAAAAGTGTAGGAGGTTTGCGGGAGTCCGGACACCCGAAACATAGGACTCCGACACCCTGGCCCACCCAATCCCTCCTCCTGGTCCCATTTCCTTCCACTCCGCCCCTTCTCCCTCTTACTTTGCATCCGCACCCTCCACCTCTGCTGTTGCTGCTGTTCGTCTACGGACGCCACAGAGGCATTGCCAGACGTCCGCAACTAGCACCGACGTGCTCGCTCTCCGTTCTGACGGAGCTTAAGGCCCTGGAACCGTTTGTATCCAGGTACACTCCGCCCCTATCGACGACCTCCATGGCGGACACCACGTACGGCAGGTGTTCGGTCAAATGTCATTGAGCTTATTTTCAAATGCTATGTCGTTTTTTAGAGTACGAAGGATGGTGAGCTACTCGACCATGGATGATGAGTTGTTGTGCGATGCGTGGCTGGCTGTATCCACGGATTTCATAGGCAGGATCAGAGGGCCGCCTTTCTGGGAGCAAGTGCATGAAAAGTTTCACGCAAGAAAGCACATTGCGCCCTACGACGTGTACATCATGCGACCACGCAAACGTGAGGTCACTGTCATATCGCTAGCACGCTATCCAGGTCAGCGTCATCAAGTACTACAAATTGACCAGTCAACTCGAGGCAAGGTGACCATTGCACGAGGGGCATGGAGGAGATGGTAAGTTTTACTTCCTCTTGCTAACTTGTTGATTGATTCACTCACTCAATGTTGGTCTACACATTATATGTAGCCCGCACGCGCTGCCGTGCCGTACCACAGGTCAGCGGGACGGCCATTTACGTGCACACACTGCTGGATGAAGTTGAAGAGGAAGTATGTGTCGGAGGACACGACCCGTTCCTGAAAAACTTGTTGGACATTCGGGATCTAGTTGAATTTGAGACCTTATTGTACTAGACTTAATTTGCATGCTATGTGTGTTTGATTTGTGCTACTTTCTATCCGAACTTTGATAAATATTGGCCGGTTTGAATGAATTTCGTTCGGTTAGTTAAAATGCAGTTTGAATTGTATGCGACTAGCGTTGGATGGCTGTCTTCACACCCGTGTCCGCGGACTGATCCCTTTGTCCACGAACGGACATGGAAGCTGCCGTTGGAGATGCCTGACGCTGCCGATTATACTTGAGGGTAAATGAGGTCTGAGCTGTACATCTGTACTACGTAGGGACTAGCACATGGTAGTGATCATTCTTCTATTATATGCTTTATCCCGACAAAGATTAGAACCATGTTGAAATGCAAGCGTTTGCGGCAATGTGTGCCATTGGCAAACGGAGCACCGACACGTCCTCAAAATAGGCACTCTGTAGCAACTGCTCCTTCTCTGATGAGTTCACTGTGAGTAGGTCAACCCCATAACTAACAGGTTTCCTCTAGGTTTTCCCAAGCAAATGGATGATTAAACACGCAGTTCATTACAGTACGTATTTCACTGTCCACAAGCGGCCGGGCATGCATGCGCGTATGGCTCACACGGACGGGTGAGATCGTTTGACGACGCATGCATGGTTAGGTACTTAGGATAACCATGTTTATGTTTGCCATGCAAAGGACAAAACAGATGTACAAATAATGAAGCATATCTTTTCGAAAAGAAGAAGGGGCATGTACATTATCATAGATGGTTCGCGTCGATCGAGCTGAAGTCAAACAGTACATCATTGTAGAAAAAAAAGGTACATCGTCATGCGCGATCCATTTGAGCTAGTGTTTGCGTTGGCGTACCGTACGTAGCTGCTGTACCGTGTAGCTTTTCTAAAAAAAAGTGCAGTGGGGAAAAAAATGCGCAGTGAGGATGCACGTCCTTGAAGGGCCTTGCAGCTTTTTTCTTTTCTTTTCGAATTAAGGGGTCGAAGGCCTTGCAACATACGTCCACATGATTACAGCCCACAAAGAAGTTACCAAACCAGGCCCGTAGCTCATAGGTCTGGCCCGAAACCCCAGTGGGCTAGCTCGCCTGCTAATCCCTTGAATCGTTCACGCGCGCTGAGCCGCCGTGCCGCCGCCGCCGCCGCCAGAATTCGCGAAACCAGCGGCGCAGCCTGAGAGATGGAGCGCGGCGTGCGGGAGCTGTGGGCGGAGTCGCGCGAGCTGCTGGGCCTCCACTCACCGGACGCCGTGGCGCGCGCCGACCTGCCGCCGACCCCGCTCGCCTTCCTCCGCGACCACGTCTCCCCGGGCCGCCCGCTCCTCGTCTCCGCCGCCGCCACCCGCCACTGGCCCGCCGCCTCGCTCTGGCCCACCGAATCCTACCTCCCCGACGCGCTCCGCTCCACCGACGTCTCCGTCCACCTCACCCCGGACGGCCGCGCCGACGCCCTCGCCCCGCACCCGCGCCGCCCCGGCGCCAGTTGCTTCGCGTCGGCGCACGTCCGCCGGGTCGGCTTCCCCGCCGCCGTGCGGCTCATCAGGGGCTCCGACCCGGCCGCCGGCCTGGTGGCGTACGCGCAGCAGCAGGACGACTGCCTGCGCGGGGAGTACGCGGCGGTGGCCCGCGACGTGGACGCGCACGTGCCCTGGGCCAGCGAGGCGCTCGGCTGCCTCCCCGAGGCCGTCAACCTCTGGATCGGCAACTCCTGCTCCGTCACCTCCTTCCACAAGGACCACTACGACAACATCTACGCCGTCCTCTCCGGCGAGAAGCATTTCCTCCTCCTGCCCCCCACCGAGCACCACCGCCTCCACGTCCGCGACTACCCCGCCGCCCGCTACGTGCCGGTGGAGGAAGGGGAGGAGGTGCCGAAGCTTAGGCTGGAGATGGAAGAGCCCGAGAGGGTCGTGCCCTGGAGCAGCGTGGACCCGTACCCGGCATCGCCGGAGGAGATGGCGGCGCAGGTCTCATCCTGCCCGCTCTACTTCAAGGGGCCCAGGCCGATTCGCTGCACCGTCCGCGCCGGCGAGATTCTCTACTTGCCGAGCATGTGGTTTCACCATGTCAGCCAGAGCCCCGGGCCTAACGGGCTCACCATTGCCGTCAATTACTGGTATGACATGCAGTTTGACATCAAGTATGCCTACTTTAACTTCCTGAGGTCGCTGGAGATCAAAGATTCTCCATTGGAGAACAATGATGATGCTTTCGAAGGTGAGCTCGAGGAGAAGAACGAATGAGCTCATGGGTTTGTGATCATATTGGCGTTCCGGACAATGCCGCATAGGCAGTATTAGCAGTATATGGCTCGGTTTTTCGTTGCCATTATCTAACAGTTCTTCAAGTTTCTGAAGTAGTAATCCAGAGCATGGATCTGGATTACTGGCGGTGTATGTTATGCCAAATTGCACATCAGGATTGATCTGTTAGCAAAAGAACATTTTGGAAGGTGTTAAACTTTATCCAGAAAGGGCAGCATGGGTTCTTCTTTCGTCCAATGGCTTACATTCTGCAGGTCTAGAAACGGCATCTTGACTAAATTATGCATGAGACATTTGAGCAGGCAGATGAATCAGACGGAAGACAACACAATGTCAGTTGATGAACTATTCTGACAGTGTTAGCTCTGGTGCTGGTAATGTAAAGTTGCTACCAATTCTGCAACCGATACATATTTTTCTTCAGTTAATTTCTTTGTAACAAAACTCTGTAAACTTCTCTTTTTACTAACATAAGGTGTTGAAGTGAAATGTACTTTCTTGAATTTGGATATACGCGGTTGATTCATTTTGTGTTAATTTGATTCTTCTTGGTGACTGTTCTGAACATATTCTTTCTGAATTTTCAGTCGTCATAACATAATCTGATTCTGCAGTGAAAACAAAACACCCAAATTCTAAAACTGCTAGTGTGATATTTCTCATGTAGGCATCCAAAAACATAGATTTACAACATTTCCCTTTACATAAATAGCTTGTGATTTTGTAAATTAGACTGATGTTGTGGCTTCTGTTTCACTTATTAAGTACAAATAACTAGCACCGGTGTAGTTGTAACACAACAAAATTGGCAGAATAAAAGTTACAATTCGTGAACATGCAGCCTCCTGATTCTGAAAAGTCGTTCCAAGCAGTTTCGTCAAGTTGCTTTGGCCAGCTCCCGGTCCACAGCCACCTTCAGAAAACTGCCTTCCTCGACCACCATCTGCACCGGCAGGAAGCCGAGCCCGTTAGCCACAGCGAGCATCACCTCCTTCATCTCAGCCCGGAACTCCTCAAGGTCCACCGTGCCATTGCCGTCTCGGTCGAACCTCGCAAACAGGCCACGGTAAAGCTCGACAAGCTCACCACGGCTCATGGCGGACTCATCAACGCCAAAGTGCTTCTCGAGAACCCTGAGGCTCATGAGCTCCTGGGCCATCTCGGAGTACGACAGCAGGCCATCATGGTTGGTGTCGAGGGCCGCAAACCGGCCGTCCACGGATGAATGGAAGGCGCCTTCGTCCTCGACGAAGCTCTGGACGGTCTTGCCATCAAGGATTTCTACACTCATGTTGTTTCTCAGGATGTGGATGTGGCAAAGTTGTGTTCTGGTTTGGCTCTGAGGGAATGTGAAGCTGGTGTGTGCTGTTTAAATAGGCTACTTAGCAGATGGTTTTTCATGGATATTTCAGTGCCATGTTGCCAACTGCTAACTGGTTTCGACCCGGTCAGAAGTAGCCTGTGGTTTTGGGGCATTTCAGTGCTATACTATATTGGCATGTTGCCAACTGTTATCACTAGCTTCGGTGGTGAGAAGCGGCCTGTGGATTTTAGTACAGTATGTTGTATGCTATGGGCATGAATACTTTTGCAGATGCTAGCTGTTGTGACATTTAATTTGTTTCAAGCGGTCATTTGCGAAATCTGAGAAAAAAAAAGTCTGTGGTTCACCCGGCTTTGGCAGTGGAGCAACTTATTTTATCCCAATTATATTATTTGAACCACAAAGTACGAATTAAAGCGAATACGAAAATGCACCCGCTCTAACTATCTGTCCTGGTGGTGCATGTTATGGAATCTTGCTAAATCGTTATGGAATCCTATACTTAAAATTCATAGCTTGCCCCGATCTACTTTTATACAGTGATCCTTGTTTGAAAAAGGATTCGTATACACAAGGAAAGTTCTAACAAACGGTCCACTTAGGTTTGAGGGAGTTTTCAAAGCATAGTAACACATTTATTGTTCTTGCAAAGATTTTTGGTGGAAGTTTCATTCTTCCACTTCCATTCTTACTTGAGCGTAGTTTAATTTACCTGCTTGAATTCAATAACATTGATCTGATATACCTGTTGGTTCCAAGAATATATTGTTAGATTCACAGATGCAGGCAAGGACCTAGGCATAGCACCTAGCTGAGCATGCCCACTGGAATTAAATTCAAGATACCATTGCAACCAGCACATTAAAATCGATTCTTACATGATCAGTTGAGTGAAGTTATATGTAATACTTCCTCTGTTCACTTTTATAAGGCCTTGAAGACATTTCAGACAATGTGCAAAACTGCCTATTTTGAGTTGTCTGAAACAACTTACAAAAGTGAACGAGGGAGTAATATTTCTGTTGGTTATATGAAATCCGAGATCAGTTGATTTGCTAATCTTTTCTGGTTGGCAGTCCCTCAAAAACTCATGGCACTTGTTTAACACTTCTTGCTCCGCAATGTCCATGTACAACTCAGTTAACTGAACTCTGCTTTGTTTCTTTTCCTTCAAACTGCAAAACACCTTTTAGTGCCTCCCAGTAATACTTGCCACTTTGATCTCCTGGTGCCGGTTCAGCGAAACTTGGTCTGCAATGCCCATGTACAACTCAAGTGACTAAACTCTGCTTTGTTTCTATTTCCTCACAAGCTGCAATTTTATGAATTCTAGAATTATGATAACTCTGAAAAGCACTCACAGCTTAATTTATTCATACATTTCAATGTAATGTGATTTGTGAATTATTTGGGATCAAAGATGTAGTGGGCTTGTGGTGATCTCACTGACTCATATTTGGGGCATGAGCTTAACAAAAAAAGTCGATGTTACGTAACCTCTCTTTTAATAGAATTGTAATATGCTTCTATTGAACTTATCTTTGTCGATAGTGAGAACACGCATTGCACGTTCAAGATTACTAGTATAGGAAAACATCGTCATTGCAGCATATCTGACATGTACAGTATTCGTCCCAAATACAAACGCACGCAAGATCCGCTCTCACCTCAACCTGGGAACTGACTGCAGGGCACGACAGGCTAACACGAGCTACCACACTCCAAGCGCGCTTATCTTCTTTTGCTGTTACCACCGTCGTCCATGCTTCACCATGAAAAACGTAGATTCTTTTCTAACGAACCAACAAATTGAACGAGGCATTTCATATCCACGGCTCTCCGCCATCATATGTCTGCCGAAAGGAAGTTGTCGGACAAGGTAACCTGGACATCAAGAAATGAAGGAGTCAACATATTATTCATCAAAAGAAGCTCAAGCCATACCCCAAAGCTCTCTTCGTGAATCTAGTTAAGTTTTTTTTTTGAGAACAGTGAACCTAGTTAAGTTAGAATGAGGAATAGAGATTGGTTACCTTCTCTCCCAACTTAAACGGTGCCAGGCCTCTGTTTGGGCAAGTGCTGCATCGGAACGCATCGCCCAACCCACACTGAAATTGAAGTTTCACAGAGGAATGTAAGATATAATCAGTCGGTGACTTGAGAGCCAGTTGACTAGTGGGAATCACCAGTGGCGTTGTATGTCTACTTACACTGCCGCAAGCTGACACAGGGTTATCGATCTGTTCTGCAGTCAGCCCCAGCTTCTCCACCTTCTGCTCAGCCTCAGCTCTGCCACAACTGCAATTCTTGCATGCCTTCTTTGTGGCTCCCACTTCACAATCTCCGACTGGTGAAACAACAGCCAACAATTTTAGCATCTAAACCTGAATTAAACATCTTCACAAGAGTAAAACAAGGTTAGAGGGTTTGTTGGCTATACCAACTGGAAGCTGTGGTTTCTTCAAGTCCTCCTCGGTCAAGAGGCTGTCTTCGTCAATCAGTTCATTGCCGTCATCGATTTCAATCTTTGGAAGAGCCTTTATTGCTTTTCTCAGGGGGGAGGAAGAACCTATACTCCAAGATGGCTTCTTTGCCTTGATCTGCAAGTGATTCGAGTTAGCACTCATCAATAGAGAAAAAGCATGTACATCAGCCTTAACACAATGCGTCTTACTCACAGTAACAGACTGCATGCTATCCTGTGAGCTTGTTGCAGAAGCGTCCACTTCACCAAAACCGCCCATGAGTAGCTGGCGCTCGATATAATTGCTTGGCTAATGCAGAGAAAATTAAAAAATCAGGTTGTGCCAAATTAAAATCACAAGACAATGGATGTAAGCAAAAACTGTTCCGTGAATTACCTTCTGATCAGAGGAGGGTGTGAAGCTCTGTACCAACACAATTCCACCAGCTTTCAGCACTCGGCTAATTTCAGCAACCAACTGATCCCCGAAGCTCTCCACATTTTTAATGACAGACAGGACAGCACCAACGGATGCATCATCAAAAGGAAACTTCCCACCTGACCCATGTTCACAACAAAGGTTTATAACAGGTTCATGACATACTTAAGTTTTAATGCAAGGATGTGACATGTTCAAATTTAAGCCTAAGTAAGAGTCGTCGAAAGCTAAAACAATGAAATGTCTACTACTCCCAGATTAGTGAAATGAAATACACAAAACTTGGGTTGTTAAGAAAGACTTGGCTGAAACACGGTGTCTGTAATAGCTCATTCATATATTACTCTATGAGTGGTAGCCTGATAGGCCAATTGTTTGGTGAGATGGTATATATTTTTCTTATGATCGAAGTGAGAATATAGACACCTCTCTTTTAATTTCTCAACCAGTTAGTGTGCGTTTCCTTTGTGTATTCTTTACATGTATAGAGTAACACTTGTGCGGTTGGCAATTATCATACATGTAGAATACCCTTGAACGCACTAAAGTCTAATGAGCACCGGGCGGTCTCGAATTTGATTCCAAGCTACCGCTCGAGAAACACTATCCTCTCAGATGTTTTTTGTATAATAATGTAAACATGCAGAGGTCCTAACCAAGCTTAGCTTAGGCATACGCGCGAGCGAAATCGCGGGTTCGGGTTCGGGTAACAGGGGAAAGGGGCGAGGAGCTTTTACCGGGCGAGGCGCACTGTGTGATGACGACGACCTCCTCCGGCGGAGTATTTAACCAAAAACTACCACAATTCGCGGAAACGTGACAGAAAACTACCACTTTACGATTTTGTTCCGAAAAATACCACTTTTTTATTAATCCGTGGCAGAAAACTACCAAATGTGAAAACTGCTCGCTTTGCCTGGGTTAAACCCGAATCTGACTGCCCGACCCCACACATAAGCGGGCTAAAAATGCAATCGGGTCCCTCCACCCACTGCCATGGTCCCGGCCGTCCTCGTTCTCCTTCCCCTCCACCTGCCGACTGCACCCACCGCGGCAGCTCCGCCACCACGCCGCCGTTGGGCAGCTCGCTGCCCGGGCACCGCCCCGTCAGCAGCTCCAGCAGCACCACCCCGAGCGCGTACACGTCGCCCTTCTGCGACGCCCACGGCCGGGACGCCGGCGCCTCGGGCGCGCGGTACCCCGCCGAGCTCGCCGCCGGCGACGACGTGCCCAGCTGCGCCAGCCCGCAGTCAGCGAGGCGCGCCTCGCCCGATGTTGGTGCTCTTGATGTTGCCGTGCGCCAGCTTGGGCGTCAGCCCGCCGCCCAGTCCAGCGGCGTCCGGCCCCCACCGTCCAGCACCAGCATCCCGCCGCCGGCCTCCACCCACTGCCGCACCGCCGCGCCCGCGGCCCCCTCCTCCGCGTCGCGGCCGCCTCTGCCATGGTTGCACGACGAGCTGGAGGACCCGAACCCGCCGGACATGTGGAGGGACCCGATTGCTTTTTTGAAGAAAAACTAGGGACCCGATTGCATTTTTAGCCCGCTTATGTGTGGGGTCGGGCAGTCAGATTCGGGTTTAACCCAAGCAAAGCGAGCAATTTTCACGCTTGGTAGTTTTTTGTCACGGATTAATAAAAAAGTGGTAATTTTCGGGACAAAATTGTAAAGTGGTAGTTTTCTGTCGCGTTTCCGCGAATTGTGGTAGTTTTTGGTTAAATACTCGCTCCCGCGAGACCCCCGCGGCCGCCGCCAGGTCCCCCACCGCGCGAAGCGGCAGGGCCAGCTCGTCCGTCACCGCGAGCGCTGCCGCCGCCGCCGCCATGGACCCGGATCGAATCACCTGCAAACGGTGCGAGCAACGGCAGCCGGATTGGTTAACGCCCCTGGCCAAAAACTAAGGTCCCCTTCGGAAGTTGCCGAATGGAGGACCTGCTCGAGGAGGTCCTCGTTCCTGCCTCCGGCGGCTTCTTCCTTCGCAGCAACGACGGACCGAGAGAGGTGAGGCGAGGCCGGCGGCGGCTGGTGGCGGCGCGAGACGGGTGGCCTCGAGCAGGGGGTGGCAGAGGACCGCCACGTGGTCACGGGTAAGCGATGAGAATGACGGCGGCGGGGTGGCGGCGGCGGCGCCCGACGCACTGTGTGGAGCCGTGGAGGAGAACGGGAGGAAGAGGCCGACTCGTGCGTGAGGAGAGGGAACGGCTGGGCCGAACAGCTGAACCGTTCATTTTTCATTTCGCGGTGGCAGAGGGTGTAATTTCTGTCAACTCCGCGAAACGAATGAATACACACCTTCTCCAGCTCCAGCAAAATGCACTTTGCAGTTTTATCAACTCATCATGCTCCCCCTATGATTAAAAAAAAAAACTCATCATACTCCCCCTTTCAAAAAAATAAAAACTCATCATACTCCCTTTCAAAAAAAAAAAAAACTCATCATACTCAAAAAAGGAAAAAACTCATCATACTCCCGTAGCACATTTTAAATTTTTTAAAAATTCTAAAAAAAATACTCGCATATCCATATATAACATCAATGTATGTTGTCATAAAATTTCAAATTTAGATTCAAAATTTAGCACAGGAAACAAAAATAACAAATTCGACACCAAATAGTACATAACATAAGTTAGGTTTTAGATTTGAAGCATTATCACATTGATGTCAAATTTGACATTTCTACATCTCAAGCAAAATTTTGAATTTTAATATGATTTTTTGTGACACACATACAGTGATGTTATGTCAATGTGCTAAATTATTTTAAAAATATATTCTAAATTGTGCTAAGCTATCCGACGCACCGGTAGCACCACAAGGGCGGGTGGGATACATCCCCCTTGTTGAACATATTATGTGCATGTATCTGTTAGGATAATCTCCTACTGGCCCCGCCTATAGTTTCCTTGTATATATGAGGCTGAGGGCTGCCCTTGTACTTATATACGTGCACTGTGCACCCGATCAATACATCGAGAGTTGCATTGCCTTCAACATGGTATCGGTACTTGACACTCACTCGGCTGGACCTGTAGTACGCCGTCCAGCAGGTGTGTCTCCACATGCACGCCCCTCGCGACACTCACTGGAACCTGGTGAAGCGGATTCTTCGGTACATCCGCGGCACCATGACCCTGGGTCTTACGTTGACGGCCTCGCCATCGACCGACCTTGTTGCCTACAGTGACGCCGATTGGGCCGGCTGTCCGGACACCCGTAGCTCTACTTCCGGCTACTGCGTCTACCTGGGGCCCTCGCTCATATCGTGGTCGTCTAAACGACAACCCACGGTATCCCGCTCCAGTGCTGAGGTTGAGTATCGTGCTGTGGCCAATGCCGTCGCCGAGTGCTCGTGGCTCCGGCAGCTTCTCCAGGAGTTGCTTCTTGATGTTCCGAAGGCCACCATTGTCTACTGTGACAATGTCTCTGCAGTCTACCTCTCCGCCAACCTCGTTTATCATCGTCGCACGAAGCATATTGAGCTCGACATTCACTTCGTGCGAGAGCAGGTGGCTCTTGGGCGCATTCGTGTCCTTCATGTTCCCACCGCTCAGCAGTTTGCCGATGTTATGACCAAGGGGTTACCGACGCCTACATTTGAGGAGTTCCGGTCTAGTCTATGCGTCACTAGTGACGTATCGACTGCGGGGGGGGGGGGGGGGGGGGTTGAACATATTATGTGCATGTATCTGTTAGGATAATCTCCTACCGGCCCCGCCTCTAGTTTCTTTGTATAGATGAGGCTGAGGGCTGCCCTTGTACTTATATACGTGCACCGTGCATCCGATTAATACATCGAGAGTTGCATTGCCTTCAACACCCCTCAGCAGAACTGCAGTGTTCGGCATGGGGGATCTGAACATGCCTTTCCAACTCCAGATAAATCACGTTAGTCTTAATGTATTCCCTGAAAAAATATTAGTCTACATGATAGCTACAAGGAAATGAGGAATACACCTACTTGAACCCAACTACGAGGTCGCAGTTCACGGAATGGGGCACTCCCTACAAAGATCATGAGAATATACGGGAGCATGAGCATTCAAGCGCTCCATTTGGGCATGGTTCATGGATGGTCTAGTCCATTCAAGGTCTAGTCCATTCACTAGTTGTGAAGAGATGAATTCTGGTGCAAGTTCAACCTGTACGGGACTTGTACCAAAAAACTGGTATATATAGCAAATTATCCTTTTTTAGGGGTATTATCCTTCTTTTTCTACTTTGGAATTGGTGAGGTTTGTTAGAATTAAGCCCAATTAGTGGCAGTCCCATGTGCACATGTGGCCCATCCTAAATTATGAAAATAAGTGTTGCACAAAATTTAGTCTCACACTGTCAAGCCAAGGAGGTGGAGAGCGCGCGCCCATGGATTTTCGTGTAACTTGCGACGAGGGACGGTGTGGCGTGGTGTGTGACTACTAGCCAATAAATATCCACTTATATTTTTGCTAAATCATGCTATTATCCCTCATGTAATCCGAGCATGTGAAATGTGATTTAACCTGGTTAATTCGAGCAATTAGGGTGGCAGCTTCACATTGCACTATTGGTCAAATTAATACTTTTGTTACTGTGATTTATAGTCTTTGATCACAACTGTTTCCAAATTACTGGTATATAAGGACCATGAGACATCTTTGTTTGGGACACCTGAAATTCATCCATTTTTCCTTCTTCCCCATTTGCAGAGTACTCAACCTCCCAAACCTAGCTGACTCTTCTCCTTCGCATGCACCAAGGAGAGGACTAGCGACATCCCCGTTCTTTTGTCGTTAGAAGAACCTACACCGTGGGGGCAGGGGGCAAGTATTCTAGACAGTGCAACCACTTGCTGCGTTGCGTCAAGTTCTGCATCAATCCTGCCCTACTATGCTCGTTATGCGACAACTTCCTTCATAAGAACAACAATTTTATCCATGGACATGGACCCTGGATACCCAACATGAATGAGCCCGATTTGGATGTGCTTTTGTGTTCATGGGCAGGGCCCAAACCCGACCCCACTAATCATGGGTATTGCGCGGGCATAGTTCCGTACCAATTGGCATGCCCAAATCTTTCGAGATATTCTGACTCATTGGACAATATTTTCTGATGCCTACCCATCATAATTAACTTTAATCTAAGCAAAAAAGGCAAAGCAAATTACACCCTCTGTAAAGAAATATAAAAACGTTAAAAGCGTGTTTGGTAACAACAGGGAGAGGCAAATGGGAGTTTAGGGATGGGAGTTTGTCAAGGGATTAGACATGGGAAAATTATTTTAACTCCCATTCCTTTGTTTGGCATGTGAAGGTAATTTAAGGTGGGAATTTAAGAGAGAATTCATTGCAGGATTAGGTAGAGGAATAAACAACTTTCAACCTGCATGCCTCTTGCGAACCAACCTGTGGTTGGATGGTTAGAGGGACCGTGGTATCCCCAACCCACCGGGTTCAAATCCTGGTACTTGCATTTATTGCTGGATTTATTTTAGGGTTTCCGGCGATGCGCATTCAGTGGGAGGAGACGTTCCCGTCGATGACGAGGCGCCTATGGTGACTTCGTAAATCTCAAGATGATACGCCGGCTCAGTCTTTCGGAGGTGCTCATAGGGGTAGGGTGTGCGTGTGTGCGTTCATAGGGGTGAGTGTATGCGCGTGTATATGAGCGCTTGTATCTGTACTGATATTCAAAAAAAACCCTGCATGCCTCTCCTCACGGACGTGTGAACTAAAAAAACGTTTTTTTCTCTATCAATTCCCAATCACCAGTTAAATTATTATTTCTCTATCAATTCCCAATCACCAATTAAATTACCAGGGGTCCCAGGGAAGAGATTCGAAGGAGTTGGACCTGTTATTTTCTCTTCCGTTTCCCTCCTTAATTCCCATGTCTTTGAATCAATCAAGGGATTTAAAGTGTCACTTACTTTAAACTCCCATCCCTGTCTCCGAGCTGTTAGATCACTAAAGCAGGTGATCTAAACGCTCTCATATTTCTTTACGAAGGGAGTACTTCACAAAAATTTACTCGCGCCCAACCCTTCCATCTTGTAAAAGATGATCCACCCTCGTCTCATCAGGTTACACTTCTCGGAGAATTGCAGAACCCCAACATGGTTATTTGATGTCGGGTTATGTTATTTTACAAGAATTTCAGAGGGCTTTTTTATTGTGTTCTTGTAAGAATGGGTGACCAATAATTGATATGTGCTTTTGTTGTTTACTGAGGTATTATGTATACATGTCAAGATCATATCAGTGCAGTTTAGACAAGGGCATAGTTTTCTATCCGATGTTTTTTTTTCAGGTGGGCAAATAATGCTTCCATGGATATGGGTATGGACTCGGTATGTTTCAACTCGAGACGAGCCCAACCCATTGCCATCCTTATGGATTCAGGATGTGACACTATGTTGCGGATTAAAATCACAACGCAACCCCCGTGAGCATGTTAACTGAGAAAAAAAAGAGGTTCAAGATAAAACTGAGAAGAAAAAATGTGACAAAGGGATCAAAATATACAGGTGGACCTTCATTGACATTTCATATTGCCATGCGTACAGGAACTTGAGACTAACTTTGAACTGAAAAACTCAACACGGACACGATCGATGCTAAGACGATTTATTCCACTGGTCCACCCACGCCGCGCGTAGCCAAATCCGGCGAAGAACACTCACATGAACTTCTTCTTGGGCCTCAGCTGAAAATGAGCACAAATCAGATCAAACCATCCAATAAACTTCGACCACAAGATGTCAAGAATCGCTAGCCGAAAAACAAACGAACCTCGTTGCTGTGGCCGCACTTCTTCTTGCGGCAGTTGGTCGCCCGGGCAGGAAGGCGCGCGTAGCACCTGCATGCAACGAAGAGCAACATCAGTCCATCGTAGCAGGCATGAATGCATGCATGTCATATGGAGATGGGAATCTATGGGTGCGTGGTACATCGTATATACGTACTTGCGGCAGACCATTCTCTTCTCGTTGTACTTGAGCGCGAGCTGCAGGAGGTTGGGCGGGACTCCGGTGGGGCGGCCGCCGCGGCTGCCCCCGCGGAGGCGCAGCACCAGGTGGAGCGTCGACTCCTTCTGGATGTTGTAGTCGGCCAGCGTGCGGCCCTCCTCCAGCTGCTTCCCGGCGAAGATCAGCCGCTGCTGGTCCGGCGGTATACCTGCACAACAGATGTACATCAAGTAGAGCAGATCAAGAGAGAAGTTAACAGATGCGCCCGGATCGAAAATTGGCGGCGAAGATCCCAGGCCGGCAGATCATTCAATTCATACGTACCTTCCTTGTCCTGGATCTTGGCCTTGACATTGTCGATGGTGTCGCTGCTCTCGACCTCGAGGGTGATGGTCTTCCCGGTCAGGGTCTTGACAAAGATCTGCATCTTGCAGGGACGGCCAACGGCGCGCTCGCACTCGCTCGAGAGGTAGGGTTCGCGTGCTTCGGTGGCCGTGATGGGAATGAGGAATGGCAGTAGTGCATGGCGCCCTTATATAGAGCCAGGGGGAGGGGAGGAAAAGCAGGCGCTACGAAAGCCCTTCGCATGCATGGATGATCGCAACTAATTAGTCCGCGCGTATCGTAACTGCAGTAATAATTAAGGTACTTAATTAACATCGCCCCACGGATACGGCGTTAACCGCTCGTCAAGATCATGGGGATTGCATAGCTAGTTTTTCCCCTAAAACCTAAAAAGTGCAGCTGTGCTCGTTAGCGCTCACGAGCACACACGTCTCCGTGCCGTCGGATCTTAATCGCGTCCATCAGGTGTCCCGCTGTCGGTTTCATTGCTCGCGCGGTGCCACCTGGTCGGCCCGTTGCCCGTTGGGTGGGAGCGGCGGTTCCGGGTCCCACCACTTCCCCTCCTCTCGCGTCCACCCCCTCCCACTTCTCTCGTTCATTTCGAAATTGCAAGTCTCTCCTTGCCCGTTTCTCTCAATCCCCCCAAATCCCGCAATCTCCCACCCCCAAATCCGCCACCATTCGTCCCACCAGGGGTGGAGCGATTCACGGCGAAGGGGAGGTAGCGAGCGGCGCACGGCGACCAGGTGCGGGCGGCGATTCACAGCGAGGGGGAGGTTGCCAACGGCGCGCGGCGACCAGGTGCGGGCGGCGTTTCCTGGCGAGGGGTGGGAGACCAGCGGCGCGCGGCCACCAGGTGCTTATGCTGCGTTTCCTGTTCCCGGAAGAGGAGAAGTGGGTGTTAGCCAGTGCTGCGGCGCCGCCCACGGCGTGGAGCACAGGTCGTCGGAAGGGAAGCAGCAGCCGTCCAAGTAGCCGAGGCGTGACAGGGGAGGAACGGCCGCTGCGAGCGCCGTGCCGTTCGCGCAGAGGTCAGAGTCGCGCATAGGACGACCATCTCCCTCCCTCGAATCTGTTGGTAAGGACATCTGGCCTCGCTTCCGTTTTGCGTTTGTTGCCCTTGTGTCGAAATCGACGAGTAGATAGTGGACGTTTGGGGTTGTTGGCAAGGTGATTCCGCTACTGGTTGGATGTAGGGTTTTGTATGGTTTGAAGGTAGTTTGTCCGTAGTTTTTGGGCTGTTGTGGTGTTGTTAACGGGATGACGTGGAAGTGTTTTCGGGATGCTCACTACATGGGTAGTTCAGTTGTTCACATTTTTGTTTTTGTTTGCTCTACTGTTGCGAGCGAATTGCTCAATATGGTGGCAGAAGTTGCCCACACAGAAACTATGTAGTTTTTGTTTTGTTGCTCTACTATTGTGAGTGACTTGCTCAATATGTTTCCAGAAGTTGCCGATATAGAAACTTTGTAGTTTTTTGCTTGTTTGCTCTACTGTTGTGAGTGACTTGCTCAATATGTTGCCAGAAGTTGCCCATACAGAGAACTATGTTGGTTTTGGGCATCAGGCAAACCTTGTATGTTGGCATCAAACCCTGAATTAAGGTCACTGTAGTATGTTGCCTGCCCATATTATATGTGTCTATCCTTATATGTGTGAACAATACTTTTATCAGGAGGAAATAACGGAAAGATGTAGAATAGAGGGAACTAATTTTCTGGCGTGAATTTTTAATCGACAATGGCGCGAGTTGTTTGATCTGAAAAATAGTGTGCCTGATACGCTTCAATTTTTTTTACACTTTAGTCCTACTTTATATAGCAACAGATATAAATTCAGTTTCAGTTTCAGTTTTAGTTTCCTCATATGCCTACCTGGTTTGCCTCAGTATGTCATGTATTTTTTGCCTAATTTTTGTGTATGAGTTCGCCTGACACTTTTCCATCAGTTTTTAGTCTGCTTTATGTGTTTAGGCATTATGTGTATCCTTATGTGTTTACATGATTAGGCTGAACTACTAGGCAATTTGCAGTTTCCTTACTCCTACTTTCATGTATGATGATGTTCTTTTTTATGCGCAACACGAAAACATGTTTGGGGCAAGCAAAAAAGGCATTCAAGATGCCCCCTGCATTGAATCCTGACGATGGTCCATCTCATGCAACTGAAGCCCATAGGATGGAGGTGCGCAGAATTTTTTGAATCATTTTCGAAACATGCTACTTTTTTCCTTCTTTTCATTCTTGGTTTCTTTTTCCTAACTTCATGTTATAGATTGTTATTTCCTTGTTATTTATGTGTTTATCTTCATTTTTCAGCCACAAAGCAGTGAACCGTTAGTTGGGTACAAGCGCCGGAGGAGTAAGGCAATTATCTCTCGAGTGAAGCGCCCCGATGATATCGTGAGTAATGAGAGTCTTCCTGGAGACGCTGAAAACGTGAGTGACAAAAGTGGTGGTGTGGATCAGCCATCAAATCCAAAGCGGCAGAAAACCGGAGGAAACGAGGTAAAATTTGCTTCACCTCATTGAAACAATTGCCTAGAGTGGTGTCTAAATTGCCTGGCAAATACCATTGTCGTTTTTTTGATTCTTCTTTTTTGCAAACTATTTTCTCGTAGGGCTGTAGGAATAGGGCATCGCCTGCAAGGCTGTTCAAATTGAATAAAGACTTGGTTTCTAATCAAAAAGGTGTTATTATTGCAAAAGAGTTTGGAGGCCTCTTGGACCTTGCAGCAAACAGCATGCCTGGTGATCTTAGCCAATGGATAATGAAGCATTATGATCCAGAGATGTCACAGATAGTTATTCCAAATAGGGGGAAGATTCCAGTAGATGCTGCGAGTGTTCGGAGGATATGGGGTTTGCCAAATAGGGGGAGAAAAGTCTGCTATGAAAACCGCCCTGAGATCACAAAGGCAATGTTCAGGATTTACAATATCACCTCAAAGAATTCACCAACTCTCACAGCATGGTGCAAGATGATCAAAGACATGGCAGGAGCTCACGACGATGACTTCCTCCGCGCATGGCAGTCTCTTGTTTTCTCCTGCTTCCTTGCACCATCTACAAGTTTAAGCATTTCACCAAAAAGCTTTCCTGCGGTCATGCATGTAAATGGAATAACTGAAACCAACATATGCCAGTTTGTTGTTGATCAACTAAAGCTAGCATTCAAATCGGGTCGTGGCAACAAGGCCGTTTGTTGCTGTGTTTTCCACCTCGTAGTAAGTTCACCTAACTATGAATATGTATGTTTTCTCTCTGTTCTCTATGTTTTCTTAAAAATTATTACGTAACTCAAACTTTATGTTTTTCTTATCTGAAACTCAGCTACTGTATCTAGACTCATTGGATGTTGATGAACCAATTCCCAGCTTGGTACCAAGGGTTTCAGTTTGGAATTCAGATTTGATTGCTAAAGTTATCAAAAAGGACAGGAAAGCCCCCGGGGAATACGGGAACCTGCGGGTAAGCTATTTTTTTCATTACCTCTGTATTCAATAATGGCATTTTATTTGCTTTAAAAGACATAGGAAAGACATAAGGTTATGCAAATCTACCTTCTTATAGAGGAGGCAATTGAATTACAAGGTCCAAGCAAGTTCAAAGTATTTGGTGGTCATTTTTTGTTTCTGGTCATTTTCTTGTAGCTGATGTATAAGATTTTTTCAAAAAGTAGGCAAGTCCAGCACTTTGCCCGTAGCAACTTGTATACTAGATAGTAGCAAGTTTAAAGTATTTTATGAGCAACTTTGTAGTTTCTTAGTCCTGGTTTACCCCTTCGCAATTGCCCCCAACATGATAGGTAGGATTTTTTGCTGGGAAGTTATAGCAGCTGATGTCTAATTTTTTTAAGAAAAAGTAGGCAAATCCAACAAGTTCACCTTAGCAACTTGCACACTAAACATTAGCAAGTTCAAAGTTTTTTATGGCAACTTGGTAGCTTTCTGTACCTGGTATAGTCCTGCCAAGTTATATACTGAAAAACTAGGCAAAGCTACATGCTGAAAACCCTATCCACACATGAGAGGGAAACTAGGCAACAATGATGCCACAGTGCTTGACTTGGTTCAAAGCATGCATGTTTTTTCTATAAACTTGGCAACATGATAGGTTAGTTTTCTGACTAAAAAGGCAGTGAAATCAAACCACCATCATGAGCATTTTACGATTCTTTTTTCTGTTGTCAAGCTAGTGCCACAATTCACTAATTTATTGCTTGTCTTTTTTGCCAACCCAACAAGCAGCTGAAGACTGAGTTCTCGCGGTGTGCGGATGATAGCTTGTTTTGGAGCATGGACCACGTCACAAAATTTGTAGCCGCAAGATTACCCGAGTCATATGACAAAATTGTAAGTTGTCAAGTGCCTGTTATGCTCACTAGTTTTTCCATTTTTAATCTCAAACCCAACATATTTTTAAGACTTATCATGTTCATCCCTTTTTTCTACTTTCCTGATTTTTGCAGAAACAAAAGAAGCTGACAGGTATGGTGCACGAAATGTGTTCAACTATTTCACATGCAGTTGGGAAGCTTGTTACTGGCATTGGGAGGATAGATGATGCACAAGAGGGGACAAGCATGTCAGAGGTTGTTCATGCAGAAAAGAGTAGGCAACAACCTATTAGGAGATCCAAACAAGTTCCAGCTGCTAGAGACAGCTTATCGAGTGAAGAAGAGTCATTCAAAACTGACAGTGAGGAAGATGCAAGTGATAGTGAAGAAACTGACGGGGATAGAGGGGATGATGAGAGTGACAGTGACGGCCACTCAAGCGATGATGATGGTGACGACTTTGTAGTTGAAAATGCTGGATGCAACGACAATGAGGAGGGAGAAGCAACTTTTCAGGAGAGGGGATCAGTAATGGATGAAAGCAAGGAGGATAAGGAGGACGAAGAGGAGGAGGAAGAAAAAAAAGACGAGGATGAAGAAAAGGAAGACGATACTGACGAAGAAAGCGAAGGCAATGACAAAGACAAAGACACGGGGGATGATGATATTCAGGGTGATGAGGAAGACGAGGATGACAACAATTCTGGTGGCAACAGTGGCAATGGCGGAAACAATGGTGGGAACGAGGATGCTGTAGGTGAGGAAACAGAGACTGATGATGAACAATCCACACTTCAATATTTACTTGAAAAGAAAAAGGATATGAAGCCAAAGGGGCTTGACGAGGCAGTTAGCATATCTGTGAGAGATGTTGTTATGATGGATGAGGAAAGTTACTGCAAAATGCCACAGATCCACATGTTTGAAGTGAAAGAAATGTTAGATCTCTACGAGCAGCCTATTGCAGTGCTAGCAAGCAAAATGTTTCAAGAGTTGTTGAGAGCAAAAGATATGGAACTGGGGATGCCATTAAACCTTGAGGAGGTATGCCCCAAGTGGGTTCGCAAGAAAATCATGAGGGAAATAGGGGCTCTACATGAACCCAAGAAAGTTGGTGTACCACCACTTCCACCACCAAAGAAGAAAAAGAGTGTCAGTTTTGTTTCAGAGCCAACGGTGGTGACAGAAACAGTAGAGGAACTGCGAGCTATGCGTGCCCAAAATGGTCAACAACTGCAAGATGGAAAGGAAACAAAGTCAGCCATGAATACATATGGGCATTTTCAGTTGCAACATGAGGCAATACATCATACAAAAGAGGCAAGTTCTAGCACACACAAGAACCAACTTGAAACCAATACACCATCAAGCTCAACACCATGACACCCAGATTTCACCAGGGGCAAAGATGGAAATTTTGTAGTTTCACCAGGGGCAGTTTCAAAACAGGAAGCAAGTGCCTCACAAATTATACCAAGTCATTCTAGGGAGGAAGCAAGTTCATCTGTTTTTCAGGAAAGTATTGCACAGGCGTCAGTTCAACCTACAGCAGGAGGAACGGCTCAAATGAAACAGGACCCATCATTGCGAGTAAGCAGAGCAATCCCTAGTGGAAACCCTAGTGGGAGGCAACCGCTAAGTAGTCTAAATGGCCAAGCACAATATCTTGTTCGAGGGAATGGAATGCAATCAACCAATGACACCCAGAGGGGCAAAATGCTACATTACAAACCATCACAACAGGCTGTACCATTAGATGCAGGTCAGGAGAATATACCTCCAGTGTCAATCACAGAGGTTGGAGGGATGGAAGATGTCATCGGCGGCAACATGAAACAAAGTTCGGAAGCAAAGTTGCTAAAAGCTCAGGGCAAGTTGCCTGCTGTAATACCTACAGTTGCCCAATCATCCCCCTCTCCCCAGCTGAAGGATATCAATTTTACTGAGTCAAACAAGGGGGTCAGTCCGCCCATGCATTTTAGCGGGTTCACAAGGCAAGGAGGACCGTCTCCACTGGAAATAAATGTTCTAGATGTCAGTGAGCTCTTAGCAAGGTGTGTTGCCCCATCTAGCAATGATCTGCAACGCAAGTCAGCAAATCATATTCCAGCAGAGATGGATGGACAACATTTTCAGCATAGCAGAAGTGAAAGCTCAAATGTTTTTCATAGTGATGAATACTGCCCAGCTCCAGGTTTTGATATTTTCAAATACGATTTTCCTACAGCACATGTAGATGATGGAGCAGATCGAGATGCCAGGGAAAATGATTTGGATGAGCATGAGTCCTTGCAATATCAAGTAACCAAGCAACCAGTCATTGAAATAATTGAAGATGAAAAAGTTGTTAATCTTGAAGGCATAGATGAAGTGTATGCACATGCAGAAGAACAGGCTATGATGCGTGAGCATGAGTCCTTGCAGTATCAAGTACCTAAGAAACCACTCATTGAAATAATTGACGACGATCATGTTGTGGATCTTGAAGGCATAGTTGGGAACATTTACCAGACACCTGAAAAAGTTGCCCACAACCAAGTAGTAGTGGGATCAGGCAGCAATATTTATAGCAGCAGTAGCTCAAGAGAGATGGTCCCACATCAATTTGAGAGAAGGATTATCAAGCCACCTCCTTGCACGAGGCCACCATTCATGGACTATAACGAGAGGAAAGTGTACATATGCAAACCTGAAGAAGCAGGCTATATGCATCGGTCATCCCGCATGGGAGATTGAATGAAGAAGAATCACCAGAGGAAGATACTAGGTATGACATTTTTTCTGAGGCATTTTTTACATGTTTTCTAGGCAATTAGAATGCACTTTTCAGGCAATTCAGGCTGTATTCATAGGCAATCCAAAGTAAAAGAAGCAGGCAAAAATAGCCCGATACAATAGTAACATAATCCCCCCATGCCAAATATATGCTAACCACAATGCACTTTTAGGCAGTAACATAATTTCCCATGCCATATATATGCTAACTAGAATGCACTTTTCAGGCAGTAACAATTCATGCAAATTTGTCGCAACCCCCAGTTTCTGTTCCTTAGGCAAAACATGATCTATTTCTAGGCAATCAAAAGTACAGCAGTAGGCAGCTTGGTTACTATTTTCTCATGGTTGTCCTTTTTTGGTGTTTTCTTGTTTATCGCAGCCCGAAGGTAATTGACTACAATGGATACGATGTCTCGGTGAGGGAGCTCGCAAACTCTATGAAAAAAGAAGGATATGTCTTGACACATGTAATGGAAATTGACATACTGTCCATAATGATGAATTTGCCAGCAGACTCCAAGAAGGTTGTCATGCCCCTGAGGTTCTCGGTAAGAAAAAGGACTAGGAGTCATTACTACTTCAGGTTTTCCATTTTTTGTTCTTAGTTCCTACTTGGTCATTTCTAACCACCTTTTTTTGTTTTACAGACAAGGATGCAACAGATGAGCTTCCCCTCCAATGATATGAACAGCCAAGTGATTATTTCCCGATTCAAGAAATCAAATCACTTGGACCGGAAAGATATGGTAAGTCAATGTTTCTCGAATTTCCACTGTAGTATTCTTTTCCTATTCTTTTTTCCCACCCACATGTGAATAGAAGAGTACTAGTTTCAGCACATGTACAAAGTTGCCAGAGTGCAGAATCACAATTTACAAGTTTCTGTAACACCTAGCCTTTTCGCATAGCATGAGAAAACTTTACATGCTTTCTAATCTCTTCAAGTTGCCTACAGACTATGTTCTTACCCTAGCTTTTTTTTCTGCCCTTTTTCCCACAGATAATGTTCCCTGTGTTAGAGCATATTGACAAGTCAAAGAAAGTTACAGGCAACCATTATTGGGTCTTCAACATGAATATAAGGGATCGAAGGTTCGAGGTGCTTGATTCGTGGAGGACACTTCAGGACAAGACTCTAGATGTCTGCGCAAGGATTATGGTTGCTAGTTTTCGGGCTCTGTGGGAAGAGCACTATCTGAAGTATCACATCTCATTGGATGATTTCACACTAAAAAACATTGATGTGCCAAAAGAAACTAATAAGTAAGCATCAATTCTCAAACAAACTCCAAAACAAACTCCCAACAAATCAATACTTGTTTCATAGCTGACCTGAAACATTCTCTATTATTGCTTAGATTCGACAGTGACATTTTTGCTCTCTCAATTGCAAATGGGTGGGAGGGAAGGAGCGTTCCAAGATTCACAGCAGAGGATGTTCCAAATATCAGGAAGCAGCTGACAAACACGTGGGTTAAAACCAAGCGCAACAAGGCGCCATGGGAAGTGATACGTCCATTTTGCATCATGTTTTCTTACTGTTATTTACAATGTTTTTATTCATAATAATGCTTTTTGGAGTAATTCTAATGCCTTTTCTCTCATAATTTGCAAGGTACACACCAAGAGGGAGAATTCTGGCAGCTAGAAATCTGGTCCTGAAAAAGCTACGTCAGGTCACCTATTCTCCACAACTCCAAACAAGTTGAAACTTCACGGGGATTTTTTGTGGAATATTTAAGAAACATTGGAGCCAATAACTACCAGAGGGGGGCCACCAGGTGGGCACAACCCACCTGGGTGCGCCAGGCCCCCCAGGTGCGCCCTGGTGGGTTGTGGCCTCCTCGGCCCACCTCCGGTGCCCATCTTCTGGTATATAAGTCATTTTTACCTAGAAAAAAATGAGGAGAGGACTTTCGGGGCGGAGCGCCGCCATCTCGAGGCGGAACTTGGGCAGGAGCACTTTTGCCCTCCGGCGGAGCGATTCTGCCGGGGGAACTCCCCTCCCGGAGGGGGAAATCATCGTCATCATCATCACCAACAACTCTCCCATCTTGGGGAGGGCAATCTCCATCAACATCTTCAACAACACCATCTCATCCCAAACCCTAGTTCATCTCTTGTATTCAATCTTGTTACCGGAACTATAGATTGGTGCTAGGGGGTGGCTAGTAGTGTTGAGTACATCTTGTAGTTGATTACTATATGGTTTATTTGGTGGAAGATTATATGTTCAGATACATGATGCTATTTAATACTCCTCTGATCATGAGCATGTTTACTATTTCTGAGTAGTTACTTTCGTTCTTGAGGTCACGGGATAAATCGTGTTGCAAGTAATCATGTGAATTTGATATGTGTTCGATATTTTGATGGTATGTATGTTGTGATTCCCTTAGTGGTGTCATGTGAATGTCGACTACATGATACTTCACCATATTTGGGCCTAAGGGAATGCATTGTGGATTAGTAAATAGATGGTGGGTTGCGAGAGTGACAGAAGCTTAAACCCCAGTTTATGCGCTATTCCGTAAGGGACCGATTGGGCCCAAGAGTTTAATGCTATGGTTAGAATTTATTCTTAATACTTTTCTCGTAGTTGCGGATGCTTGTGGGAGGGTTAATCATAAGTAGGAGGTTTGCTCAAGTAAGAACATCACCTAAGCACCGGTCCAGCCACATATCAAACTATCAAAGTAGCGAACACGAATTAAACCAACATGATGAAAGTGACTAGATGAAATTCCCGTGTCCCCTCAAGAACACTTTGCTTATCATAAGAGACCGTTTTGGCCTGTCCTTTGCCTCAAAAGGATTGGGCTATATTGCTGCATACTTGTTACAATTATCATTACTTGCTGCTATCAAACTACTCCACTACTTACTATTTCAGCACTTGCAGACACTACCTTACTGAAAACTACTTGTCATTTCCTTCTGCTCCTTGTTGGGTTCGACACTCTTACTTATCGAAAAGAGCTACAATTGATCCCCTATACTTGTGGGCCATCAGGAAGCTGTACTGAAGTTAGCTTAGGTCAGTTTTTTTCCATTCATGTTTCTTACTGACTTTTCTTTGGTCGCGTTTGCCAGCATTATTTTTACATGAAGATTATTTGCATCATCAGCCTTTTTCCAGAAGTCGTGTGTAATTTTTTGAACAAACAAGGAGTTTCCTAAAACCATTCTGTAACTTGCAACTACACCAAACAGAAATTGCCTACATTTCTATGCAAAAATGCAGACATGGAACACCCAGATTTAACTACAACATTTGTTGCAAGTAGGCAATTCAAACTGTAGTATTAGGCAATCTAAACTGTATTAGGCGATCTAAACTATATAATCATGCAATCCAAAATACCAATACAGTTATCCAGAGCATTTTTGAAACTTATAGCCTTAAAAAGCAACTTGTCTTTTTTGCATGAAAAACAGTAATCCAAATGAGGGTAAACAAGTAGGTTCGTACAGAAAAATAGCAAATGTCGTTCCTAACATATCTTCGGGCATCTAGTCATCACTCATTTTTTTGTCTTGATAATCGAAACTCCATCTGTTTTTGCCATTCCTGTGGTGTTCATCATGCCAATCTTGTGGTGCACAGTGCACTTGTGGTTGAAAGACCCACAATAGCTACACTTGTTTTTCCTCTTCAGATGTAGCTCGAGTGCTGATTGCAACCTTTTCGACTTCGCTCTCCCTTTTGTAGTTGATTTTGGGGGGTCTCTAGGAACTGGGGGTCAGGTGTACTAGAAGCACCTTGCGCAGCTGCAACAGCTGCATGTAGGGTTTCTATGTTGAGTGGTTGGCGTGCATGTCCAGCAGGAGGTTGCGCCAAAGAAGATGAAAGTGGGGCAACATGTGTTTGTTGTACAGTAGTAGAAGTTGGACGCAGCCCATAACCACAAGCAATTGTTGCAGAATCTGTAGGCAATGCTGCAAGGCCAGCATTTGTAAGACGGCTCATGTCTGCTGTTGTAGTACCCGTGTATGGTGGTACATTCCCCCTAGGTGGTAGTGCAGGACAGTAGCTTGGTTGGGGAGTCCTCATCATTGTTGGTGCAGGCTCTCTGGTTAGTGTTGCAGGTCTGAACAGTTGTCGTGGAGCCCCCCTCAGTATTTGCCTAGGCCCACTGTTTAGTGTCGGAGTTCCCAACAGTTGTGGTGCAGGGCCCCTGGGTTGTGGTGCAGATCGCCTACTTCAAGGGACATATCCTGGCGATTGCCCTCCAGCGCACGAGCTTGGCACCACAGACCCCTTGTGCAGTGGCGCAACACCAACTGTTGCGTGTGGATGCACACCCTGCCCCATACAGTTTGTAGTTAGTGATGCTGCATTTTTGGCTGTGGGGCAGAAGTAGTTTGACGCTGCCTAGCACTAGCAGGGGCTTGCGCATCAGGTGGTGGTGCGTTGCCACTACTCGCCGAAGCATTTGTCATTGGTGGCACAGGACCACCAGCTGATGGCGGAGGCCCACCAGTGGGTCCACTGGGAGGGGCTGCTGTTTTCTTTTTCCTTGACATGCTGAGATTCTTTATTTCGTGACGTGCTCCACGTATATGCTTCTTTACAATATCCGTCACAGCATCTGTGCATTAGCAACCCTAGAAAGTCCACCAAAATCCATCATCAAATTTGCATGCCGGAGTTCTTTCTTCAATTGTGCCGGCATCTCATCAGGTTGATCCTCAACAGCAGGGGGTGCATCCGGGATTGCTAGAGGTGTCCATCTTCTTTTGATGTACTGCGTTGGGATTTCATCAACCCCAAGATGATTGAAAACCTTCAATATATGGCAGCAAAGCATACCGTCCCTATCAAACTTGCAACACTCACATCTGTAGTCTCCAGCACTAGTTTCAACAGTCAAAAAATAGCTCCTAGAACCATATTTAGCAATCCATTCTTGATTGGGGTAAAGATCATACAAGTGTTCACCGTGGGGCCGCACGTTGTACCTTATAGTCAACTGAAACTCATCACGGAACTTCTCGTACAAGTCTCTAGTGTATGAATTGTAGGCTTGCTTTTCAATTGGGTAAGATGACCACATTTCACTCTACAAATGTCCCGTCCTGTAATCCTTCGCACCCTCTCGAACTAGTATGTGTGTTTGGATTTTCTGATATTGCTTCATGAAGTTCAAGATGAACTTGTGTGGGTTCACATAACGCTTAAGGACAGCGTTGAACCCCTCGCTGCGTTGAGTTGACTGCAAGAAAGGGAAGAATTGGTGCTTGAAGTAACATGGCACCCATGTTTCTCGGTACTTGTATAGATTCTCGAAGTGGGAGTCAGTCATAGCCTCATACTTCATCATCAGCTCACACCATCCTGCCTCAAACTCCTTTGGCGTCAAGCTAAAGTCAACACAATTGTTGAAATCGTTGGACAAGCCAGGGTTTCGTCCCAACAATGCACCAAGCTTCTCTTGTGCTTTCTTCATAATATGCCAGCGACAACAGCGGTGCACACTTGTAGGGAAGATCTTTTTAATTGACTGTGCCATTGTGATGTCTTGGTCAGTTATGATGTTGGTTGGTGCTACTCCATGCATTGCTTCAAGAAAGGTCTGGAATAGCCAATCAAAACTAGAGGCCAACTCTTGCCTAACAAAACCACAGCCCAACATAAATGACTGCCCATGTCAATTAATTCCAATAAATGGCGCAAAGGGTATGTTGTACATGTTAGTCATGTATGTTGTGTCAAAGGAGATGCAATCCTGATAAGCTTCCACGTATGCCTTCCTTGCTGCACCATCGACTCGGAAAATGTTATCCACTCTGTCTTCTTCATCATACTTTATCTTGTAAAAAAAGTCTAGATCTTCTTTTTGCTGATCTTTGAAGTATGCTACTGTCTCTATCATATCGCCTTCTCTTGTAGCATCCTTGTTCAATTCCGTCTTGAGGTTCGTAATGTGCTTAGTTACATAAGGCACAATTAGCTTTGTCCCATAGAAGTCTGACATGATGTGCATCATACGCCCTGCATTCAATTAAGTCGGAATTGTGGTTAATCCTTGTTACCTAAGAACAGTACCGAAAACAGTTTTATTTCTTTCACCAGGCAACTCAAATGGAGATTTAGGCATTTCATCCTCCTGTACAAGCAACTAACACAACAAACACACAGGCAATTCAGCAGTGGGTAAAAAATACAAGAACAAGCTGCATAAAACCAACCAAGGAAGTACTAATATGCATTTGTGCAATAGGTAGATAGGCAGGTAATAAATATACATTGAGCAACTAACTGACAAATACTAGGCAAGTCCATCTACCACATTTCATAACAAAGACAAGACAACAGAGGCACCACCCTTGCTTGTTTTCTGATCAAAGCAGGCAACTACTACTTAAAAATAAGGCAAGTTTTAGGCGGTACCAGACTTTTTTTCATCAAACCAAGCATGTTTGACTACTTAGTCTGGCAAATAACACACATGTTGCAAGCAAGATAGATACAATACTTAGGACAAGTCTGGGCTGTTAAAATTGGTGGGGAGGAGGGAAATATGGTTATAGACCTGTTGTCAAGTTGCAGTTATGAAGGTGGGTAAGGAAGGCCTTTTCTTCTGGTGGGATCCCTTGGTGTGATCTCAAGTACTTAGTCAAACATGGTTTGTCAACTAATGGATGGTTGTGCTCGCCAACAAAATATATCACTTCCCATCTGCCATCTATCAGTTTGACAACCATCT
Organism: Triticum aestivum; assembly: GCF_018294505.1. Classification (NCBI taxonomy): domain Eukaryota; kingdom Viridiplantae; phylum Streptophyta; class Magnoliopsida; order Poales; family Poaceae; genus Triticum; species Triticum aestivum. The sequence goes on along the minus strand of NC_057808.1, from coordinate 376,627,498 downwards.
TAGCTTTGCAACCAGTTTACACTATTTTATCTCTCTTTCGTTTCTTGCTCCTCTTTTTGGTTTTATTATCATCATCAAGAAAGACAATATCCTCGTCTTCATCATCATATTTTGTTTGCTCAACGATTTCATCTAGCACAGGAATCTTTTCTGCCCCTCCGTCATCGGTTTCAGGCTTTCGAAACTTGTTGCAAACAAACTGTTGTTTTATCAACACTCTAGTTTTCACAGCCTTCCTTGAAAAACCAATCTGCAAGGCATATGCATTGTAGTGCTATTTGGCGCCTTCTAAAGTGTCAAACCTCATGCCCACATGAGGCTCCTTGGGTTGTGACCAAGCATCTTCATCATTTTCAGCACCGAAGCCTGTCAAACCATTACCAACAGTCACACTTGTATCACCCGCGGCATCCGTGCCATCAAGGATATGACCATCAGTCTCAGATTCTTGTGCTGCAGGTGCTTGCTCATCTGTCTCCACTGTTTTTGCCACAGGAGCAGTGGCATTTTGCATTATAGGAGGATTAGGAGAATCACTGGCAAACTCAGGATTTTGAGCACTCTGTTGTGTAGAGTTCACTGGATCACCAATATCCATATCATCTGGTTCCTCATTTAGGTCAATCATCTTTACAGCCTGTGCAACATTTAAACCAGAAAACCAAAGCTAGTTAGCTTGATGAGACAAGCAAGTAAGAAACTAAATTCAGGCAATCACAACTGAATGATAAGATATCATCTTTTTTGTTGTAAGAAACACTTCAACATACAACATAGGTTTTTGTTTTTTGCTTGTATCATAATTTTTTACTAACTTTTTATCGTTTTAAAATGCAGGCAACTCATACATATGCATGGTTTTCAAGGATTTCAAGGGGGAAGCAAGCTAGATGCCAAAGAATAGCAGTTATTTTGGAGTGTTTTCAGCATGGATTTCACACCAAAAAACAGAGAGAGCAGTAGCATGTTTTGTGTTAGAAAAAAACTTAAGAATAGCTGCAGTCATGGGCAACATATATTTGTCCTTTTAATGTTCAGTACTTTTGTTTTTCTCCTAAAGTTTGTACTAGCAGCAACTTTGGTTATCACTGTCTTTGTGTAGTCGCTTTTCAAGTAATCTCTTTGTCCAGGTCATGAGTTTTCTTTTTCTTTTTCGTGCTGCAACTGATGCGTCCATTTTATGGTTGTTGTATAGGAAATTTCTTTGCCATTTCAATTTTACAGGATCAAAATAGCAATATTTTTTGCATCCACCGCATTGTTCCCCACCAATCGCGAGAACACATCAATAGCGGGAATACATCTTCGGGGTCATGTTGAAGGATTTAATGCAACCTAGTCCTTATTGCAAAGGTAAACTAAACCTCACTTACTAGTTCGTCACTGGTGAAGAAAAGTACAAAGGATAAAACTGCCCAGTTGTAGTAGTTTTAGCTTTCTACATCAGTTGCTTTTTCACAATAGTTTTTTTTGCCTACCCTCTTTCATCCAAGTTGCTTTTCAATCAGCCATGAGTTGCTTTTTACACAGTATTTTTGCCTAGTGTTTACATTTTTGCAAGCTGATAATGCAAGCAATGATTTTTTGCCTAGTTTTACAATGCAAGTTGCTTCAGACAATATAATTTTTTTGCCTAACTTCATCCAAGTTACTTTTACATCAGCCATGATGTTCTACATAATGTTAGAATGCAACTTACTACAATGAAGTCAAATTACTGCTGAGCACATGCTTACAATATTTTTTCCATCAGCCAAGTTACTTTCCCACCAGCCATCAGCCATGATGTTCATCCCTTTTTTTGCTACTTGCCACATGCTTACAATATTTTTGCTCAAACAAGATGTGTTTTTTTGCAAGAACAAGTAGATGATTCAACACAGGGTTAAAAACATGCACAACATGTCCTTACAAAGTGCTTCATATGAAACAGGATGGAACACAGATGGAGCAAATCAAGAAGCAGATCCATTTTTTTTCTACAGAACATGCTGGAGAGGGGTGGGGCTGGGGGAAGGTGAGCAGATCTGGTTTACCTCTGAACTCCCCTACTTCTGCTGCTTCTACTGCTTCTAGATGTGTTTAGATCAACAGTTTCATGGATGGCATATTGCAGGGCGTGAAGCTTTTGCGATCTGAGGAGGATGAACCTTGCCTTCTTTCTTGGGGGAGAAGAAGATGGTGTCGATGCTCTGCCGGCTGGCGCTTGGAATAGGAGGGGAGGAGGGGTGGGGGTGGGGGAAAGTAGGATGGGAGGGATCACGTGAGGAGGGTGAGAAGGTGGGGATGGAACGATCACGTGAGTCGGGGGACCAGGTTGTGATCGCGGTCTGTTTGGGAGTGTTTCCTTTCTGTTTGACGGGGGGACAGAAACTTACCTTTTCAGGGAGGCCACCAGGGAACCTAGGGAGCACCCAGCTACTCCCTAGATGCATCCTTTTTTTGTTCTGTTTTGTTAATTAAAGAGAGAAATGAGGAGTTGCCTTTATGTTCTTTTCCAAATGAAAAATTGGGATCACGCATGTTGTTATCTCTCCGTCTCTATCTCTACTCCCTCCTAACAAATGGGGAGTTGGTAGGCTGGTTGATTTTTGTCTTATCTCCCACCATCACACTTCTCCGTGTTCTTCTCCTCTCCACCCCACGTCTCCCATCCTAACGTTTTTTTCTCAAACATTTTCGGTCTATACACCTTTTTTTGCCCTAAGAAGTAGTCTGTTTCTATCCCTATATCTCCTCCTTCACCTTGTTGCCGCTGCCGCACCCCCTAACCCTGTTGATGGCACCCATGCAATGCACACCGCCGCCCAAGCTCTCCTCGGAGCCCTTCTTCTTGATCACCGATATCCTGCCCCTGACTCTACGGGACCACCATAGTGGAGGTGTCCATCTTCCTTCCTCTTAGAAGCCTCGGCTTCACGGGACCGCGTCGCCATGATCTCGGATCTCGAGGGGTGACGCGACGGTGGGTTCCCAAGATTTCTTAATATTTGTACTAAGGTGAGGTGCCTTATATCTCATCATTTGTTTATGGTGTTCCATTGTTGCACGATGTACCTAGTGGAGTAAGTCAACAAAACAATGGCATACAACCATATGTGGGGTCAATGGGAAATAGATTGAGAGGATGAATGATTTATGACAAAGAAGGCAATGGACGACAAGCTCAACGGAAAGGAGCAGCCAGAGGGGTGCATGGTGTTTGTTGGAATATTGAGAGGAAGATACTTGTGTGTTGTGTTGTGTTGTGGTTGAACATTGCATGCAATGTCCTCATTCGTTGGAAGTAAAATGAACATTGTTTACATATTTATTTGTTGGGCCGTGGCAACGCACGTGCAGTCAATTAGTTTGTAAATAAATGTCATGCAACATGTGGATTGCAGTATTCGACGGAAAATAACGAATTCTCTAAAAAAATGAACAATTTACACACGCAGACGCTCATACATATATACATACACTCATCCCAATGAATACACGCACACACACCCAGTACTAGGGAAATGCTTATACACAGGAGCTCACCAGTAGCACTTTTTAGAAGCAATAGCAGCAGCGCTTTTTGACTACGAGCGCTGCTACTATTCACTTAGCAGTAGCGCTGTGGATGCAAAACATGCTACTATTATAATGGCCAGACCGTTGCAGGCAGGCTAGGTATACTAGTAGCGCCTATACTTAAAAAACGCTACTGCTATTGAACTTAGCAGTAGCGCTTTCCTCTAATAAGCGCTACTACTAGAAATGCTACTGCTAATGATCATAGCAGTAGCGCTTTTTCCACAGGAGTGCTACTGCTATGTACCTTAGTAGTAGCGTTGTTTGCATTCCAGCGCTACTACTACGTGTACCTTATCCACCCGCGCGCGTCCCTGCCTCTCCACTCGCATCATCACTCGCCCAACTCCGCCGCACGCCGTCGCCGCCGTCGCTGTCGGTGTCAAAACCGGCGGATCTCGGGTAGGGGGCCCGAACTGTGCGTCTAAGGTCGATGGTAACAGGAGACGGGGGACACGATGTTTACCCAGGTTCGGGCCCTCTCTATGGAGGTAATACCCTACTTCCTGCTTGATTGATCTTGATGAATACGAGTATTACAAGAGTTGATCTACCACAAGATCGTAATGGCTAAAACCCTAAAAGTCTAGCCTGTATGATTATGATTGCCTCTACGGACTAAACCCTTTGGTTTATATAGACACCGGAGGGGACTAGGGTTGTACAAAGTCGGTTACAGAGAAAGGAATCCTCATATCCGAACGCCAAGCTTGCCATCCACGCTAAGGGGAGTCCCATCCGGACACGGGAGAGAGTCTTCTGTCTTGTATCTTCACGGCCCATCAGTCCGGCCCACGTTACATAGTCCAGACGCCCGAGGATCCCTTAATCCAGGACTCCCTCAGTAGCCCCTGAACCAGGCTTCAATGCCGATGTGTTCGGCGCGCAAATTGTCTTCGGCATTGCAAGGCGGGTTCCTCCTCCGAATACTCTAAAACAGCCTTCGAACACAGGAAACGTGTCCGGCTCTGCAAAACAAGTACCACATACAACCGCAGAGAGTATTGTATTTCACGAGTCCAATCTTACTGACAACTTTTTGTAGCGTGACATCACGTCACCACCCGGTCATTATTTCGAACCGTTTTTTAGCATGCCGCTCCGTGTTTCAAGATGCAGTTTCCATTGGCACGTCTTGTCACAGCAGAGATTGTGTCCCCTTATTACAGGATTCTCATCAATACGGGTGTGGGTAATCCAACCGTGCCGCCTGCACGACCCTTGGGAATAGGCGAGTTTTAAGGCGAGTGGGGAGGCGCTTGATATTTGCTGCCTTTATAAGGAGATAAGGATTCACCCCTTTCACCCACGCCTTCTCTCTCTTTCCCTGTTCTCGAGCTCCAGCGCCCAAGTTCTCATCTTTTCCGCCTCAAGAAAGCACTCTGATCATGTCCGGATCCGGAGCGCAGGGCAAGTGGATGGTCTCCCCCGCCAAGGAGAAGGACATTACGAAGCTCCGGAAGGCGGGGTACTTGGCCAAGGAAATCGCCCACCGGCTCCCGGCCGAGGGACAGATCATCCCCACCCCAAAGCCCAATGAGAGGGTGGTGTTCATCCCCCACTTCGTCCGCGGGCTAGGGTTTCCTCTCCACCCTTTCGTCCGCGGACTCATGTTCTACTATGGGCTAGATTTCCATGATCTAGCCCCAAATCCTTTCCTCAACATCTCAGAATTTATTGTCGTGTGCGAGGCCTTCCTCCGCATCCCACCTCACTTTGGACTGTGGCTCAAGATTTTCAATGTGAAATCAAAGGTGGTGGATGGCCAACACGCAGAGTGCGCAGGCGCCATGGTGAGCAAGATGCCCAACGTCACATGGCCTAAAGGTACCTTTGTGGAGAACGTCAAAGGGTGTCAGCAACTGTGGTTCTATATCACAGAGCCCCGCGATGCCACCTGGGCGCGGCTCCCGAATTTAAGTCCGGAGCCCCGATGCGGCTCACCTCCTGGCTAGAGAAGGGCCTGAACTGGGCTTCGTCAGACGAGCTGACAGCGCTGCAGATGCGCATCCAGAGCATGGTGGACAAGAACATCAAGCTCGTCAACATGATCCAGGTGATGCTAGTTCGCCGGATCCTTCCATGCCAGAGCCGGACTTGCCATTTGTGGCAGTTCGATCCGGCCGAGCACCAGACCTTGCAACGGTTCTACGGAACTACGCACGAAGATATCTAGAAGGTGCTCTTTAAGGGCAACGAGACGTGGCCGGAGACGACCGAGGACCGTGGGCACGACTTGGCCCATCCCGCCAGTCTGGTAAGTCTTCCGCGTTTCAAGGTGTATCCTTTACTCGCTTACTCAAGGAAGATGCCTAAGCCTCCCTATTTATTTTTTCAGGGCTGGACAAAGAAGGCGGAGCGGATTCAGTGTCCGGCTCCGCTGCCCGAGGAACCAGCCATCCCGCTTCTGACGAAGATGCTAGTTCCGGCGCCCTATCAGGCGCCAGAGAAGAAGGCCAAGAAAAAGGCCAAGGAGACCCGAAGTGGCCTCCGCCGCAAGGGCGCTTCGGACGTGACGTCCGAAGACACCGAGACTCACTCCTCCGCCGCCGAGGACGACGAGGAGGAGGAGGAAGAAAGCAACTCCCCCTTGAGGGGGGAAGGAAGAAAAGGGCGGCCTCCACAAATCTGGAGGCAGAGGCGTCCAAGAAGGGGAAGGTCTCCCTAGCGGATAACTCCGCGTGGGACATCGAGAGCAGCCCAGAGCGGCGCCCCCGTGATAAGCCCCTAGCCGAATCATGTACTCAAAGATCCTGACGCATTCATATATCAGCCTCTTTACTTCATAGTTTTAACATGTTGAATCATGCACTTGCAGTCCGGCTCGTTCCGACCTCGAGCGATCCTCATCTTCGGGGAATCCACTTGACCCGAAGGTGATGGACAGCGGGTCCGTTCCGGCGGCCTCCTCTCCCAGGGCCATGGATGACACCAAGGTGTTGTCCCGAAGGATCCCAGGCTAGGGAGAGATGCAGGAGGCCGTCAGGGCGCCAGAGGGTGAAACCTCGGCCGCCGGACACATGGGGGAGAAAATCCCCATAGAGACTGGCGATGGGGGCCATATCCAATTCGGCCCCCAGCCGAATGCGGTCTCGGAGACCTATACGGCTCCGCATCCGGCAAGCAGCCTCCATCGAAAGAAGTGAAGGAAATATGCCCTAGAGGCAATAATAAAGTTATTATTTATGTCCTTATATCATGATAAATGTTTATTATTCATGCTAGAATTGTATTAACCGGAAACAGGATACATGTGTGAATACATAGACAAACAGAGTGTCACTAGTATGCCTCTACTTGACTAGCTCGTTGATCAAAGATGGTTATGTTTCCTAGCCATAGACATGAGTTGTCATTTGATTAACGGGATCACATCATTAGGAGAATGATGTGATTGACTTGACCCATTCCGTTAGCTTAGCACTCGATCGTTTAGTATGTTGCTATTGCTTTCTTCATGACTTATACATGTTCCTATGACTACGAGATTATGCAACTCCCGTTTACCGGAGGAACACTTTGTGTGCTACCAAACGTCACAACGTAACTGGGTGATTATAAAGGTGCTCTACAGGTGTCTCCGAAGGTACTTGTTGGGTTGGCGTATTTCGAGATTAGGATTTGTCACTCCGATTGTCGGAGAGGTATCTCTGGGCCCACTCGGTAATGCACATCACTATAAGCCTTGCAAGCATTGCAACTAATGAGCTAGTTGCGGGATGATGTATTACGGAACGAGTAAAGAGACTTGCCGGTAACGAGATTGAACTAGGTATTGAGATACCAACGATCGAATCTCGGGCAAGTAACATACCGATGACAAAGGGAACACGTATGTTGTTATGCGGTTTGACCGATAAAGATCTTCGTAGAATATGTGGAAGCCAATATGGGCATCCAGGTCCCGCTATTGGTTATTGACCGAAGATGTGTCTCGGTCATGTCTACATAGTTCTCGAACCCGTAGGGTCCGCACGCTTAACGTTACGATGACAGTTTTATTATGAGTTTATGAGTTTTGATGTACTGAAGGAGTTCGGAGTCCCGGATGAGATCGGGGACATGACGAGGAGTCTCGAAATGGTCGAGACGTAAAGATCGATATATTGGACGACTATATTTGGACATCGGAAAGGTTCCGAGTGATTCGGGTATTTTTCGGAGTACCGGAGAGTTACGGGAATTCGTATTGGGCCTTAATGGGCCATACGGGAAAGGAGAGAAAGGCCCCAAAGGGTGACCGCACCCCTCCCCATGGACTAGTCCGAATTGGACTAGGGAGGGGGGGGGGTGCCCCCTTCCTTCTTTCTCCTTCTCCTACTCCAACAAGGAAAGGAGGAGTCCTACTCCCGGTGGGAGTAGGACTCCCCCCTTGGCGCGCCCTCCTCCTAGGCCGGCCGCCTCCCCCCTTGCTCCTTTATATACGGGGGCAGGGGGGCACCCCATAGACACAACAATTGATCTATTGATCTCTTAGCCGTGTGCGGTGCCCCCCTCCACCATATTACACCTCGATAATATCGTAGCGGTGCTTAAGCGAAGCCCTGCGTCGGTAGAAGATCATCATTGTCACCACGCCGTCGTGCTGACGAAACTCTCCCTCAACACTCGGCTGGATCGGAGTTCGAGGGACGTCATTGAGCTGAACGTGTGCTGAACTCGGAGGTGCCGTGCGTTCGGTACTTGATCGGTCGGATCGTGAAGACGTACGACTACATCAACCGCGTTGTGTTAACGCTTCCGCTTTCGGTCTACGAGGGTACGTGGACAACACTCTCCCCTCTTGTTGCTATGCATCACCATGATCTTGCGTGTGTGTAGGAAATTTTTGAAATTACTACGTTCCCCAACAGTGGTATCAGAGCCTGGTTTTATGCGTTGATGTTATATGCACCAGTAGAACACAAGTGAGTTGTGGGCGATATAAGTCATACTACTTACCAGCATGTCATATTTTGGTTCAGCGGTATTGTGAGATGAAGCGGCCCGGACCGACATTACGCGTACGCTTACGCGAGACTGGTTTCACCGTTGCGAGCACTCGTTGCCTAAAGGTGACTGGCGGGTGTCTGTCTCTCTTACTTTAGTTGAACCGAGTGTGGCTACGCCCGGTCCTTGCGAAGGTTAAAACATCACCAACTTGACAAACTATCGTTGTGGTTTTGATGCGTAGGTAAGAACGGTTCTTGCTAAGCCCGTAGCAGCCACGTAAAACTTGCAACAACAAAGTAGAGGACGTCTAACTTGTTTTTGCAGGGCATGTTGTGATGTGATATGGTCAAGACATGATGCTGAATTTTACTGTATGAGATGATCATGTTTTGTAACCGAGTTATCGGCAACTGGCAGGAGCCATATGGTTGCCGCTTTATTGTATGCAATACAATCGCCATGTAATTGTTTTACTTTATCACTAAGCGGTAGCGATAGTCGTAGAAGTAATAGTTGGCGAGACGACAACGATGCTACGATGGAGATCAAGGTGTCGTGCTAGTGACGATGGTGATCATGACGGTGCTTCGGAGATGGAGATCACAAGCACAAGATGATGATGGCCATATCATATCACTTATATTGATTGCATGTGATGTTTATCTTTTATGCATCTTATCTTGCTTTGATTAACGGTAGCATTATAAGATGATCTCTCACTAAATTTCAAGACAAAAGTGTTCTCCCTGAGTATGCACCGTTGCCAAAGTTCGTCGTGCCCAGACACCACGTGATGATCGGGTGTGATAAGCTCTACGTCCATCTACAACGGGTGCAAGCCAGTTTTGCACACGCAGAATACTCAGGTTAAACTTGACGAGCCTAGCATATGCAGATATGGCCTCGGAACACTGAGACCGAAAGGTCGAGCGTGAATCATATAGTAGATATGATCATCATAGTGATGTTCACCATTGAAAACTACTCCATTTCACGTGATGATCGGACATGGTTTAGTTGATATGGATCATGTGATCACTTAGAGGATTAGAGGGATGTCTATCTAAGTGGGAGTTCTTAAGTAATATGATTAATTGAACTTAAATTTATCATGAACTTAGTCCTGATAGTATTTTTTGCAAATTATGTTGTAGATCAATAGCTCGCGTTGTTGCTTCCCTGTGTTTATTTTTGATATGTTCCTAGAGAAAATTATGTTGAAGATGTTAGTAGCAAAGATGCGGATTGGATCCGTGATCTGAGGATTATCCTCATTGCCGCACAGAAGAATTATGTCCTTGATGCACCGCTAGGTGACAGACCTATTACAGGAGCAGATGCAGACGTTATGAACGTTTGGCTAGCTCAATATGATGACTACTTGATAGTTTAGTGCACCATGCTTAACGGCTTAGAATCGGGACTTCAAAGACGTTTTGAACGTCATGGACCATATGAGATGTTCCAGGAGTTGAAGTTAATATTTCAAGAAAATACCCGAGTTGAGAGATATGAAGTCTCCAACAAGTTCTATAGCTAAAAGATGGAGAAGAATAGCTCAAGCAGTGAGCATGTGCTCAGATTGTCTGGGTACTACAATCGCTTGAATCAAGTGGGAGTTAATCTTCCAGATAAAATGGTGATTGACAGAATTCTCTAGTCACCATCACCAAGTTAGTAGAACTTCGTGATGAACTATAGTATGCAAGGGATGACGAAAGTAATTCCCGAGCTCTTCGTGATGCTGAAATCGACGAAGGTAGAAATCAAGAAAAACATCAAGTGTTGATGGTTGACGAGACCACTAGTTTCAAGAAAATGGCAAAGGGAAGAAGGGGAACTTCAAGAAGAACGGCAAGCAAGTTGCTGCTCAAGTGAAGAAACCCAAGTCTGTACCTAAGCCTGAGACTAAGTGCTTCTACTGCAAAGGGACTGGTCACTGGAAGCGGAACTGCCCCAAGTATTTGGTGGATAAGAAGGATGGCAAAGTGAACAAAGGTATATTGGATATACATGTTATTGATGTGTACTTACTAGTGTTTATAGCAACCCCTCGGTATTTGATACTGGCTCAGTTGCTAAAGAGTAGTAACTCGAAACGGGAGTTGCATAATGAACATAAACTAGTTAAGGATGAAGTGACGATGTGTATTGGAAGTGGTTCCAAGATTGATATGATCATCATCGCACACTCCCTATACTTTCGGGATTAGTGTTGAAACTAAATAAGTGTTATTTGGTGTTTGCGTTGAGCATGAATATGATTTGATCATGTTTGTTGCAATACAGTTATTCATTTAAATTAGAGAATAATTGTTGTTCTGTTTACATGAATAAAACCTTCTATGGTCATACACCCAATAAAATGGTTTGTTGGATCTCGATCGTAGTGATACACATATTCATAATAATGAAGCCAAAAGATGCAAAGTTAATAATGATAGTGCAACTTATTTGTGGCACTGCCGTTTAGATCATGTTGGTGTAAAGCGCATGAAGAAACTCCATACTGATGGGATTTTGGAATACATTGATTATGAATCACTTGATGCTTGCGAACCGTGCCTCATGGGCAAGATGACTAATACGCTGTTCTCCGGAACTATGGAGAGAGCAACAGATTTGTTGGAAATCATACATACAGATGTATGTGGTCCGATGAATATTGAGGCTCGTAGCAGGTATCATTAATTTCTGACCTTCACAGATGATTTGAGCAGATATGGGTATATCTACTTAATGAAACAGAAGTCTGAAACATTTGAAAAGTTCATATAATTTCAGAGTGAAGTGGAAAATCATCGTAACAAGAAAATAAAGTTTCTACGATCTGATCGTGGAGAAGAGTATTTGAGTTACGAGTTTGGCCTTTAGTAAAAACAATGTGAAATAGTTTCACTACTCACGGCACCTGGAACACCACAGTGTAATGGTGTGTCCGAACATCGTAACCGTACTTTATTAGATATGGTGCAATATATGATGTCTCTTACCGATCTACCACTATCGTTTTGGGGTTATGCATTAGAGACAGCTACATTCACGTTAAATAGGGTACCATCTAAATCTGTTGAGACGACATCTTATGAACTGTGGTTTGGCAAGAAACCAAAGTTGTCGTTTCTTAAAGTTTGGGGTTGCGATGCTTATGTTAAAAAGTTTCATCCTGATAAGCTCAAACCCAAATCGGAGAAATGTGTCTTCATAGGATACCCAAAGGAGACAGTTGGGTACACCTTCTATCACAGATCCGAAGGCAAGACATTCGTTGCTAAGTATGGATCCTTTCTAGAGAAGGAGTTTCTCTCGAAAGAAGTGAGTGGGAGGAAAGTAGAGCTTGATGAGGTAATTGTACCTGCTCCCTTATTGGAAAGTAGTTCATCACTGAAATCAGTTCCAGTGATGCTTACACCAATTAGTGAGGAAGTTAATGATGATGATCATGAAGCTTCGGATCAATTTACTACCGAACCTCGTAGGTCAACCAGAGTGAGATCCGCACCAAGAGTGGTACGGTAATTCAGTTCTGGAGGTCATGTTACTTGACCATGACGAACCTACGAACTATGAGGAAGCGATGATGAGCCCAGATTCCGCAAAATGGCTTGAGGCCATGAAATCTGAGATGAGATCCATGTATGAGAACAAAGTATGGACTTTGATTGACTTGCTCAATGATCGGCGAGCCATTGAGATTAAATGGATCTTCAAGAGGAAGACAGACACTGATAGTAGTGTTACTATCTACAAAGCTAGAATTGTCGCAAAAGGTTTTCGACAAGTTTAAGGTGTTGACTACGATGAGAGTTTCTCACTCGTATCTGTGCTTAAGTCTGTCCGAATCATGTTAGCAATTGCCGCATTTTATGAAATCTGGAAAATGGATAAACAAAAATGCATTCCTTAATGGATTTATTAAAGAAGAGTTGTATATGATGCAACCAGAAGTTTTTGTCAATCCTAAAGGTGCTAACAAAATATGCAAGCTCCAGCGATCCATCTATGGACTGGTGCAAGTGTCTCGGAGTTGGAATATACACTTTGATAAGTTGATCAAAGGATATAGTTTTATACAGACTTGCGGTGAAGCCTGTATTTACAAGAAAGTGAGTGGGAGCACTACAACATTTCTGATAAGTATATGCGAATGACATGTTGTTGATCGGAAATAATGTAGAATTATTCTGCAAAGCATAAAGGAGTGTTTGAAAGGAGTTTTTCAAAGAAAGACCTCGGTGAAGCTACTTACATATTGAGCATCAAGATCTATAGAGATAGATCAAGACGCTTGATAAGTTTTTTCAATGAGTACATACCTTAACAAGATTTTGAAGTGGTTCAAAATGGAACAGTCAAAGAAAGAGTTTCTTGCCTGTGTTACAAGGTGTGAAATTGAGTAAGACTCAAAGCCCGACCACGGCAGAAGATAGAAAAAGAATGAAAGTCATTCCCTATGCCTCGGCCATAGGTTCTATAAAGTATGCCATGCTGTGTACCAGATCTATTGTATACCCTACACTAATTTTGGCAAGGGAGTATAATAGTGATCTAGGAGTAGATCACTGGACAGTGGTCAAAATTATTCTTAGTGGAATAAGGATATGTTTCTCGATTATGGAAGTGACAAAAGGTTCGTCGTAAAGGGTTACGTCAATGCAAGTTTTGACACTAATCTAGATGACTCTAAGTCTCGGTCTAGATACATATTGAAAGTGGGAGCAATTAGCTAGAGTAGCTCCGTGCAGAGCATTGTAGACATAGAAATTTGCAAAATACTTACGGATCTGAATGTGACAGACCCGTTGACTAAAATTATCTCACAAGCAAAACATGATCACACCTTAGTACTCTTTGGGTGTTAATCGCATAGCGATGTGAACTAGATTACTGAATCTAGTAAACCCTTTGGGTGTTGTTCACATGACGATGTGAACTATGGGTGTTAATCACATGGTGATGTGAACTATTGGTGTTAAATCACATGGCGATGTGAACTAGATTATTGACTCTAGTGCAAGTGGGAGACTGAAGGAAATATGCCCTAGAGGCAATAATAAAGTTATTATTTATTTCCTTATATCATGATAAATGTTTATTATTCATGCTAGAATTGTATTAACCGGAAACTTGATACATGTGTGAATACATAGACAAACAGAGTGTCACTAGTATGCCTCTACTTGACTAGCTCGTTGATCAAAGATGGTTATGTTTCCTAGCCATAGACATGAGTTGTCATTTGATTAACGGGATCACATCATTAGGAGAATGATGTGATTGACTTGACCCATTCCGTTAGCTTAGCACTCGATCGTTTAGTATGTTGCTATTGCTTTCTTCATGACTTATACATGTTCCTATGACTATGAGATTATGCAACTCCCGTTTACCGGAGGAACACTTTGTGTGCTACCAAACGTCACAACGTAACTGGGTGATTATAAAGGTGCTCTACAGGTGTCTCCGAAGGTACTTGTTGGGTTGGCGTATTTCAAGATTAGGATTTGTCACTCCGATTGTCGGAGAGGTATCTCTGGGCCCACTCGGTAATGCACATCACTATAAGCCTTGCAAGCATTGCAACTAATGAGCTAGTTGCGGGATGATGTATTACGGAACGAGTAAAGAGACTTGCCGGTAACGAGATTGAACTAGGTATTGAGATACCAACGATCGAATCTCGGGCAAGTAACATACCGATGACAAAGGGAACAACGTATGTTGTTATGCGGTTTGACCGATAAAGATCTTCGTAGAATATGTGGGAGCCAATATGGGCATCCAGGTCCCGCTATTGGTTATTGACCGGAGACGTGTCTCGGTCATGTCTACATAGTTCTCGAACCCGTAGGGTCCGCACGCTTAACGTTACGATGACAGTTTTATTATGAGTTTATGAGTTTTGATGTACTGAAGGAGTTCGGAGTCCCGGATGAGATCGGGGACATGACGAGGAGTCTCGAAATGGTCGAGACGTAAAGATCGATATATTGGACGACTATATTTGGACATCGGAAAGGTTCCGAGTGATTCGGGTATTTTTCGGAGTACCGGAGAGTTACGGGAATTCGTATTGGGCCTTAATGGGCCATACGGGAAAGGAGAGAAAGGCCCCAAAGGGTGACCGCACCCCTCCCCATGGACTAGTCCGTATTGGACTAGGGAGGGGGGGGGGTGCCCCCTTCCTTCTTTCTCCTTCTCCTACTCCAACAAGGAAAGGAGGAGTCCTACTCCCGGTGGGAGTAGGACTCCCCCTTGGCGCGCCCTCCTCCTAGGCCGGCCGCCTCCCCCCTTGCTCCTTTATATACGGGGGCAGGGGGGCACTCCATAGAGACAACAATTGATCTATTGATCTCTTAGCCGTGTGCGGTGCCCCCCTCCACCATATTACACCTCGATAATATCGTAGCGGTGCTTAGGCGAAGCCCTGCGTCGGTAGAACATCATAATTGTCACCACGCCGTCGTGCTGACGAAACTCTCCCTCAACACTCGGCTGGATCGGAGTTCGAGGGACGTCACCGAGCTGAACGTGTGCTAAACTCGAAGGTGCCGTGCGTTCGGTACTTGATCGGTCGGATCGTGAAGACGTACGACTACATCAACCGCGTTGTGTTAACGCTTCCGCTTTCGGTCTACGAGGGTACGTGGACAACACTCTCCCCTCTCGTTGCTATGCATCACCATGATCTTGCGTGTGCGTAGGAAATTTTTGAAATTACTATGTTCCCCAACAAGAAGGAGGTGTGCCCATTCCGCCTGTGACCTCTGTCGAACCATAGGCACCGGATACTCTACTGGAAGCGCTGCGAAGTGCTTCCATTGTTGAGGAACACCATACCCTCATGGGTACGGTAATTGAGAAGATTCAGTCCGCGAAGAACGGACTGACCAAAGCCCGCACAAGCCTTCTAACAGGCTTTGAGGTATGAAACGCAATTATGTAAAAAGAATGTCACAGTATAGACAGTAGCCCCTGAGACTCTGTCCAGCGTTCGGAAAGAAAAGCCGGACAGAGGATCAAATAATTTTCGCAAGGGACTAACCATACATGTCTATGTGAATAAGCAGGCGTCGTTGCTGGCTGCGACCTCCCATGCTGCCGAAGTCTCCGAACTGAAGCAGAGTCTAGAGCGGACCGAGGAAGAGCTCGGCCGTGTAAAAAAGCAGCTGGAGGACAAGCAAGGTAAGCCATGACCTTCTATATATCATAAAGGATAGATGATTTGTATTGACCGTAGTGCCATGATATTTGTAGGAGCGGCGACCGAGGTCGAGGCCCTTAAAAAGGCGCTGGCCGAGGCCAAAAAGAAAGCAGCAAAGGAGCAAGCCGCCTGTGAAAAACACGAGGATAGGGTTGATGAGGTCCAGCAGGAGCTCCAGGATGCCGTCAAGAAATGCGAGTCCTTGGAGCACAACATTGCAGATCAAGAGAACGAACTTGCCAGGGCCCGCCAGAGCGCACAAGATGCCCGGGTTGAAGCCCAGGGCGCCCTCTAGGAAATCCAAGAGGCCAAGAAAATCGCGGCAGGTAAGGATTTTATTATGCAAAGCAAGTATGTGAAGAAAAGATACTTCTTACTGACCCGAATTTGGAGTTCTCTAGGGGCGTTTGCGGATCTGCCACACAGTGTTTCTCACGCTGCAGAATTCTTCCAAGCCGAAGAGGGGAGCTCAACGGAGAAGCTGTTCTGGTCGCAATACCTTGCGCCAGAACATCCGGTGCCCTTTAGCGATCAGCTAAAACAGCTGGTCGAACTGCATAAGGTGGCCGAACGAAGGATTTGATAATCTGGCTGTGGCCTGCCAAAGCCATACCCAGCAGCTACTTCGGTCTCGTGAAGCGGTTGTTCAATGCTTGCCCCCGGCTTGACGCCATCAAGCGGTCGGTCTGTATCGAACGTGCGCGGATGGCCTTCGCCCGTGTCAAGGTGCAGTGGGCGAAGACGAATGCCATCAAGCTCGCGACCGAGGGACTGCCCAAGGGCAAGGAGCACCGCACGCCCGAGCGATATTTTGATGATGTCCTGGAGGGATCCCGCATTGTAGCGGAGCAGTGTGCTAAGGACATTGTTTTTGAATGAATACATTCATGTTATCCTGGCCTGTAGTATGAAGCAAAGCTGATATGTAATATAATGCTTGTTTATTTTTTGAAATTTTACCTCCTGTGCGGCCGTTTTTTATTAAATCTGAGAGTTGGCCAGTCGTCGGCTTCGGCCCCCATGTAGGTAGTACGGGGGTGTTCGGGATGGAATCTAAACACTCTTGATCCAAAGGTTTGGTCCTTGAAGGAGGTGTTTAGCGCAACGAACCAGGCAATCGGACTATGTGGCTTTATCACCTTCACTTAGCCATAGGAGTTTGACAATAGAAATTTAGGCGTAGCCCCTAGTATTCGTGAGTCCGAACTAGTGTGCTGTAAACACCTGATCGGGTAAAGACCGATTCGTCGCATAATGCGGAAAAAATCGCAAAAGATTTGTAACCTTCGAACAGCTGACCGGCTCACGCCGCATCATGACAGTCGGTTTTTGGCTTTCTCTACTGAGGTGCTCATCCGGATAAACTGGGACACAATCGCAGTAGTTCTCCCTTTACTACCCTAGCCGATATAGCGGAACGTAAGGTAGTAAGCACAGGAGCCGGGCAACCCAACTATTGACCAAAGACATGATTCGGAGCCAATGCATATAATGCTAAATTCGGGGTGCCGAACTATACTGTAAAAAGTGTTCAGACTTTGTTGCCGTAGTATGGGGTGCGATGAAGCCCCTGGCAAATTAAGGCGTACCAAAGTGTACGGGTGCGATTGATAAGTTCAAGAAAAAATGAAGTAGTAAGCTAGTGCCGCAGAAGTTGGGCCGCAAACTGTTTCCATTATAGTTAGATTAATACGTCAAAGCGTATTTGTACAAGTAGTGCGATAAGCAACAGGGCTATTTAACATGCCACGACCAAGGGAGAGCTGCGTGCGGGTCCTGAAAATAGGTAGAGTGATCGTCAAAAAGCCACCTAGAGGTTCCCTTATACGTCAATGCTTCTTGCTGTCTTGGTGTATCTATCCTTCGAAAGGACCGATGATCAAGCCGTCAGGAAGGGCCTGTGAAAAAGAAACCTGAAAAGGATGAAAAAGAAAAAGTGAAAGTATGTGTGTCCAGGGGAGGTCGAGCCGTATTATGGACCACAATCTAGTTATGCCTCCGTCTATGCCCATGGTATTTTAAGTGCGTAGTTATGTACGCGTGGTATGTATGCCGCCATTCGGCCGAACGGTGACGGAGGCTGGATTGCTAGTCTAACTCCTGACTAGCTAGACTGTTAGGCTGCGGAGTAGTCCGGATTCGTTTGACAGTGTCCGGGAGCTTGGCCGTTGAATTAAGTTTCTGCTTGGTAAGGCCGCTCTGTACTTCCGCTGCTAGGGCCGTGGTGTCTCCTCGGTACGAAGGGAGCGTTCCGTGTTTCCATTAATTGTTATGGCACTGCGTGGACCGGGCATCTTGAGCTTGAGATAAGCATAGTGTGGCACCGCATTGAATCGAGCAAATGCGGTTCGTCCGAGTAGTGCGTGATAGCCACTGCGGAAGGGGACGATATCGAAGATCAACTCTTCGCTTCGGAAGTTGTCCAGGGATCCGAAGACAACCTCCAGTGTGACTGAGCCCGTACAATGGGCCTCTACACCTGGTATGACTCCTTCAAAGGTTGTCTTTGTGGGCTTGATCCTTGAGGGATCGATGCCCATTTTGTGCACTGTATCCTGATAGAGCAGGTTCAGGCTGCTGCCGCCGTCCATGAGGACTCGCGTGAGATGGCATCCATCAATGATTGGTTCGAAGACCAGTGCGGCTGAACCGCCATGACAGATACTGGTCGGATGGTCCCTGCGATCGAAGTTGATCGGGCAGGACGACCATGGGTTGAACTTTGGGACGACTGGCTCTATCGCGTAGACGTCCCTGAGCGCGCGCTTGCGCTCCATCTTGGGGATATGGGTAGCGTATATCATGTTCACCGTTTTAACTTGGGGGGGGGGACTTCTTCTGTGCTCCTGTGTTCGATGGACGGGACTCCTCATCATCGTCTTTGCTTTGCGACCCCTTCTCCTTGTTCTCGGCATTTATCTTGCCGGCCTGTTTAAAAACCCAACAGTCTCTGTTGGTATGATTGGCAGGTTTATCAAGGGTGCTGTGGATCTGACATGGACGATCGAGTATGCGGTCCCAGCTGGATGAGCTCGGATTGTTTCTTTTATATGGCTTCTTCCGCTGGCCGGACTTGGAGCCACTAAATCCGGCGTTGACCGCCGTGTCATCGGTATTGTCACCATTGCTTCGACGGTTGTGTCTGTTGCGTCGGGGATTGCCGTTGCTATTTCTGGCTTCAGAAGTGCCAGGTTCGCTTGCAGTGTTATTGCTACGGGCTAGCCAACTAACCTTGTCCGCACAAAAGCGGGTCATAAGCTCCGTGAGGGCTGCCATGGACTTCGGCTTTTCTTGGCCGAGGTGTCGGGCAAGCCATTCGTCGCGGATGCTATATTTAAAGGCCGCTAGGGCTTCGGCATCCGGACAGTCGACGATCTGGTTCTTTTTAGTTAAGAACCTAGTTTAGAATTTCCTAGCTGACTCTCCGGGCTGTTGGACTATGTGACTTAAGTCGTCGACATCCGGAGGTCGGACATATGTGCCTTGGAAGTTGTCGAGGAAGGCGTCTTCCAAGTCCTCCCAGCTACCAATTGAGTTTTCGGGCAGACTGTTCAACCAGTGCTGAGCTGGTCCCTTGAGTTTTAGCGGCAGGTATTTGATGGCGTGAAGGTCATCACCGCGGGCCATATGAATATGGAGAAGAAAATCCTCAATCCATACCGTGGGACCTGTTGTTCCATCATATGATTCGATGTTCACGGGTTTAAACCCTTCTAGGAATTCGTGTTCTATGACTTCATCAGTGAAGCAAAGGGGGTGTGCGGCGCCTCTATATCGGGCCAAGTCGCGACATAGCTCAGATGGAGTTCGTCTACGGTTTTCGGCCCGGGCGTGGTTATGTTTGTCACGTCTGGCCAGATGGCCGTCGTTGCGTGTCAGGGCACGCCCCCGCGATCCGTAGATCGATCTGGTCTGACCCGCTCTTTTCTCCAGGTCCTACCGCAGGTCATATGTATAACCCCGAGCTGTTGTGTCCCTGCCTTTATGGCGAGGTAGTATGGGCTAGTGTTCGGCTTGAGTTGCCGCCTTGTCCCAGCCACGTGCTGGTCGGTCAGCTGCATTACGCGCTGATAGTACGGGTGCCAGCGCCTCGTCGTCGAATTGGGGTAACAATTTGCGCTTCGGGTAACTTTTGGTTGGGCGCTCGAGGCCGTATTCCTCGGCTGCCAGGACATTAGTCCATCTATCATTGAGCAGATCTTGGTAAGCTTGAAGCTGCTGCTGCTTCTTTTTCAGGCTCCTCGTAGTGGCTAATAGCCAGCACTTAAAGCGCTCCTGCTCAACGGGTTCCTCAGGCATGATAAAGTCTTCGTTGCCGAGGCTCACCTTATCCTCGGAGTGGGAGATAGTTACTGTCCTCCGAGTATTCGTTTATGGCCTGTTCATCAGGGCTGACTTGACCATCTCCCCTGTCGTCCTGTTCGGAAGTTGGCTCGACGGGGTCTTCTCTGTCTTCGGCATCGTCCGGAGTATTGTTTTCTCTCGTGCCGGTGTTGCTATCTTTTTCACGGCGTGGTTTAGAGCGGCACCACTGACGTCGGCGTTTTGGCTGTATCTCAGGAGGTTTATCCTCGACTGGATCCTTCTCATTATCGCCGTTATTCTCTTTGGGTGTATCCACCATGTACACGTCATACGAGGAGGTGGCTGTCCAGCGGCCGGTAAGCGGCGGTTTTTGGGCCTGCTCCTCTCCGGCATCATCGACCATACCGTCGATGTCTTCGGAGCCGTAATCGAGCATGTCGGTTAAGTCTTCGACAGTGGCTATGAAGTGGGCGGTGGGTGGGAAGCAAAATTCTCCGTTATCAGCCTCCAGTTCAAACCGGATATAATTCGGCTGTGAGTCCCCTGCTAAGGAGACGATTTTTAATGAGTTTAGCACATCGCCTAACGGTGAGTGCTGGAAGATGTCCGCGGAGCTGAATTCGACGATCGGCGCCTGATCAGGCTCGACGGACGCGGATGCACATGGTTTGGAACCTGGGGACGAATCCGAGGTTTCGGTGACACAGATCCCGCTCGAGGTTGGATCTGTGTGCGGCTCCAACGCCGCTGAGTCTGCGGCTTCCATGGCGGGGTTGAGCTTCCCGCCCTCGGATGGCGCAATCTGCTCCGGATCTAGGGCCGGAGCAGTTATACGCGCTATCTCCTGAGTATGGTCCGATGACAGATTTAGGTCATGTTCATCGTGGTGGCAGGGAGCAGCTGCCTTGGGCTCGAATCCATCAAAGATGAAGTCTCTGCGGATATCAGCGACGTAGTTCAAGCTTCAAAACCTGACCTGATGGCCAGGGGTGTAGCTGTCGATCTGCTCTAGATGGCCAAGCGAGTTGGCCCGCAGTGCGAAGCCGCCGAATATGAAGATCTGGCCAGGGAGAAAGACCTCCCTCAGGGCAGCATCATTGTGGATGATTGACGGAGCCATCGAGCCTTCTAGCGACGACACAGCGGAACTCTCAATGAAAGCACCAATGTCGGTGTCAAAACCGGTGGATCTCGGGTAGGGGGTCCCGAACTGTGCGTCTAAGGTCGATGGTAACAGGAGACGGGGGACACGATGTTTACCCAGGTTTGGGCCCTCTCTATGGAGGTAATACCTACTTCCTGCTTGATTGATCTTAATGAATATGAGTATTACAAGAGTTGATCTACCACGAGATCGTAAGGGCTAAAACCCTAAAAGTCTAGCATGTATGATTATGATTGCCTCTACGGACTAAACCCTCTGGTTTATATAGACACCGGAGGGGACTAGGGTTGTACAAAGTCGGTTACAGAGAAAGTAATCTTCATATCCGAATGCCAAGCTTGCCATCCACGCCAAGGAGAGTCCCATCCGGACACGGGAGAGAGTCTTCTGTCTTGTATCTTCACGACCCATCAGTCCGGCCCACGTTACATAGTCCGGACGCCCGAGGACCCCTTAATCCAGGACTCCCTCAGCCGCCCACCAGCGCCCCCTAGGTAACTCCCTCCCTCCCTCTCCGCCCTCCTCCTCCCCCTCCTCCTCCCTCCGGCGCCCTCCTCCTCCTCCTCCTCCTCCTCCTCCCTCCGGCGGCCCCTCCTCCTCCTCCTCCCTCCTCCTGCTCTCTCCTCCCCCTCCCTCCTCCTGCTCTGTCCTCCTCCCTCCTCCTCCCACCTCCTCCTCCTGCTTTCTGTAATAGAAAGTTTTTTAGTAATAGAATTTAAGAATAATTTTTTAGTACTAGGGTTTAGGAGGATATATAGATAGATGGATGGAACTAGTTGATCTATCTATATATATAGTAAGTGCTTAGTTGAACTAGTTGAATTAATAGAACTAGTTTATTTTTAGTAAGAAAATTTAGGTATATGATATTTGATGATCTAATTAAAATTTTACTATAGAACTTGTTTATTTTTAGTAAGAAAAGTAATAGAACTAGTTTATTTTTAGTAAGTGCGTAGTTGAACTAGTTAAATTGATAGAACTAGTTGAATTAATGTCATTATCACTTTGTCATCAAAGAATGCTATATGAGATTTGATGATCTAATTAAAATTTTAAATTTGCAGGCTCTGTAGAGCTGTGTCTCCTTCGAGTGATCGTCATCCGAGCTACCTCTAGCTACTTCCTCTACACCCGAATCGGTGAGCTAAAAGTCCACCTCCTCCTTCTCTACTCCTCGGTGTGTTGAATAGAGTAGAACTAGGGTATTTAGTCGGTGCGCTCATGTGCGAATGCTTATGATAGTTGATCCAGATGGAATTGCAAGTTTAAGCATCGTTGTGTGTATGGACATCTTTGTATCGCAGGGAAAATCCGAGTGGCCTATGTTTTGCCAGAGTGTTGATTCATTTCCGTTCCGGCAAATTTCAGGCGCTTGATATGTCCTATTTTAGCAAAGGTCATGCCGGATTTTTTCGTGAATTTAAGCATGACTTGTGCTAGAATATGTAGGAAATATCGAGTGCCCCAGATTTTCTAGAAAGAGAATTAAACGACATCTTGAGTTGACTTTAAGTGTGTCGGAGCTCCATACATGACAGTCAAGAAATCGGTGAGGGAGAGTCTCCACCATATATGAGAGAAGAAGAATTCCGACTATTGTCGTGGGGGTCGCTTCTCCTTCTTCTCTTTGTGCTAGACCTTTGTTATGCACTAGGGGAAGAAGGAGTAGCGACCATCATCGACGGTCGAAAAATTGGTGAGGGAGTGTCCACCATATATGAGAGAAGAAGAATGCTAACTGTTGTCGTGGGGGTCGCTTCTCCTTCTTTTCCTTCTGCTAGATATTTGTAATGCACTAGGGAAAGAAGGAGAAGCGACCCCCACGACAACAGTCGGCATTCTTCTTCTCTCATATATGGTGGACACTCCCTCACCAATTTTTCGACCATCGATGATGGTCGCTACTCCTTCTTCTGCTAGATATTTGTAATGCACTAGGGAAAGGAGGAGTAGCGACCATCACCGACGGTCGCAATATCAGAGAGGGAGTGCCCACCATATACGTGAGAAGATAGTTTAGGAAGGAAGACTCGACAGACCTAAAGTCAACCGGTTGCATATTGAGTAATAGTGATCTGTGTGTTGAGTTTCCTGGTAGTTGCCTTCGATCGATTTTTAATTAATGTTTCAACTATGAACATAGGAAATGTCTGAGACGAAAAGGAATTCGGTATGTGCGAATACTGCGAAGACGAGCGGGGCCTGTGCGACATGCCTCACCTAGTTGGTGGTAGGCGCTTCAGCTTCAAGCTGGATGAGACCTTCGAAGTGGATACAGTAAGTCACAACGACAAGTCTTTTATCGTAATTAAGCATGACTTCTGCTTCAACTTATAATTTTAAATTTTTACTATTCTACTAGCGTATCCCCTGTCATGCAAGAATGTATGTCTTGGATAAGGTTGGTTTCAGTACTATGGAAACTATGGAGGTAAAGAGAGTTCACTTGAGGACCGAGCATGGTTATACTTTTGCTGTAAAATTATACAATGCAGACACCTACACCTATTTTGAATGCAAAAATTAGAGTGCACTATGTAAGGCTTATGCATTTGAGCCTGATATGCTTATCACCTTTGATATTCGTCCGGAAGATGAAGTTGAAGGTAATATCGACATCTGGGTCGATGTGCAGACGCCTCCAGTTCTACCATTATGTGAGTTTCTCAACCATATTTATGTCTTAGATATTGTTTATTCAAATATAGTTGACAACTAATTTCTATCGACAGATTATTTCCATTCAAGCAAACATGTCCGATGCTTGGTAGACATGACCTATTACTGTCTCGGGGCTGAACTAAATTGCGAGGAGATAAGTCATTATGTTTCATGGCTTGAGGATCTTCATACTGTCAAGACAGATTATTTTCCTGGACTTCAAAATATTAGTACTCACAACATGCGACCACTAGCGTGCGTATTGAACTACGGTCACATCTATTTAGGAAAGATGGTAAGATTTTTACTATTTATCCTCAGTGCATCTTTTGCATACATTATTTTTTAAGCTAAACTTCATTGCTAAGTATGTTACTACGATGTTCTTCAACAGGGACACCCGATGATAGTTGTGCCTCAATGGATCGAGCATAAAGGTCGCATGACAATGCTTAGCTTACGACCAAGACATCCTACATTGCAATTTAGTGCATTTAAGATTTCTCGAAGCGAGCAAGTCTTAGTAGTCAAAGACTGGAGCAAAATTGTGAAGGATCACAACAGAGAAGTACTAGGGGGCAGCAATCAGAAGCGCGGCCCACAATTAGGAGACATGTTCATCTGCATGCTCCAATATGATGAAGTAGGAGTGCTACACATGTTCTATGCTATTTTACCTGAGAGAGAACAGATAGAGTGATTAGCTAGCTCGAATGAGTTTGAAGATGATGATGTGCTACACTATGACCATGATGATTAAATAGCTAGTGTTGGTGGTAGTGACTACAATGATTATTATTAGCTCTTGTTGGTGGTGATTAGATAGCTACCATAACTAGTGTTGGTGGTGATTAGCTAGCTAGAATGAGTTTGAAGATGATGATGTGCTACACTATGACTATGATGATTAAATAGCTAGTGTTGGTCGTAATGACTATGATGATGATTAAATAGCTTGTGTAGGCGGATTGGATTCAAGTGGAGGCAACATGTGGTGCACCACATGTTGCCTCCATTTGAACCTAATCCACCTTCATTTCACACACTATTGTATATACTAACTAATCATGGTCATAAAATCATATGATGAAAGTATTGAATATAAAACATATACAAATACAGCGAAAATAAGATGCAATTAAAAAACAGGAAAAATAAGCAGTAGCGCTTTTCAAGAGAAACGCTACTGCTACTTACCTCTATCAGCAACGCTTTTCCAACAAGAGCGCTACTGCTAACTAGGTGTAGCAGTAGCGCTGGGAAACCAGCGCTACTGCTACCAGTTAGCTGTAGCGCCTTACTGGTAGCGCTTGTACAAGCGCTACTAGTAGCTCTAAAACCAGTGCTACTACTAGGGTTTTCCCTAGTAGTGACCCTACCCCCATGAGCACCTCCGAGAGACTGAACCAACACACATCATCTTGGGATCGAGGAAGTTATCACAGACGCCTTCATAGTCGATGGGGATGTCTCCTCTGCACATCGTCGGTAGGCCTGAAATAAATCCAGGAAAATGCGAGCACCAATGTCATGTCCGGGACTTGAACTCTGGTGGATAGAGGATACTACTATCCTCTTAACCATCCAACCATAGGTTGGTGAATGGATTGTGATTATCAAAAATTGAACTGGGACAACCAGTTTATAGGCACATCACAACTTCGGGCCAAAACAGGAGAGGTGCCTTAGATAGTTAGCTTTAGGCGTGGTCTTTGTAGTGAAATCCAATCACTGAAGTACCTTCAAAGACTTAGAAACAAAAATCACGCTGGATGGTGGCGATATCACGAAGATTGGCAATCATGCCAATCATCTCGGCGGAGGGGGAGGGGGTCATCCCGATGTAGACAGGCATCTGCATTAATGTCGCCCAAGGGAAAAAATAGCACCATAAAAAAATAGAGTCAGTCTTAAAATGTGCTATTAGCGCACTATATTGCATAGTAGCATGCTATTAGTGTTGGAAATATGCCCTAGAGGCAATAATAAAGTTGTTATTATCATATTTCCTTGTTCTTGATAAGTGTTTATTCTCCATGCTATAATTGTATTAACCGGGAACTCAAATACATGTGTGGATACATAAACAAGTATTGTGTCCCTAGTAAGCCACTACTAGACTAGACGGTTGATTAAAGATGGTTAAGGTTTCCTAACCATGGACATAAATTTTCATTTAATAACGAGGTCATATCATTAAGAAAATGATGTGATGGACAGACTCAATCATAAGCTTACCATCTAATCATGTCACTAAGTTTAAATTGCTATAACTTTCTTAATGTCAAGTAGTTGTTCCTTAGACCATGAGGTCATGCCACTCCCTAGTTCCGGAAGAATGCTTTGTGGGCATCAATCGCCAATTTGTAACTGGGTTATCATAAAGGTGCTCTTCAGGTATCTCGTAAGGTATTAGTTGGGTCGCATGGAACAAGACTATGATTTTTCACTCTATGTGACGGAGAGATATCTCTTGGCCCTCTAGGTAATACAACATCCTTAGTAGCTTGCAAGCATGTGACTAATGTGTTTTGTCATGGCGATATTGTATTACAGAATGAGTAAAGAGAACTTGCCGGTAACAAGATTGAACAAGGTATGGTGATACCGACGATCGAATCTCGGGCAAGTAACATACCGCCAAACATAGAGATTTGTATACAGAATTATCTGAATCCTTGACATCATGATTCAACTGATGAAATGTCTCCATGGAATATGTGGGAACCATTATGGTCATCCATGGTCACGCAATTGGTTATTGATCGGAGAAGAGTCTTGATCATGTCCACATATTCTCGAACCCGTAGGGTCACACACTTAACATTCGGTGTCGCTTTGATGAGATTATAAGACGGTGTTATCGAATTTTGATTCAGAGTTTCAGATGAGATCCCGGACATCTCGAGGAGCTTCAGAATGGTTCGGAAAAAAGCAAATATACATGGAAAGAATTTTTGGGGTTACCAAAAAAGTTTGGGATTTTTCGGTATTGTACCGAGAATGTTCTAGATGGTTCTAGAGTAGGACCCACCTGCGTGGAGTGACCCACATGGACGTGGGTGGTGTGCCAAGGCACCCTACCTCTATTCCATGAGCACAACCCCCCCTTAAAAGTAATAGGATCAAATGACGAAGGGATAAGATCAAGATTCCTAAAAAGGAGGAATCATGATCGGCGGGGAAGGAAGGAGGAGTGACCAATAGTCCTCTGCCATCAATTTAAATAGAGGAGGGAAGGGCTTGCCGCAGGACCTCACACCCCTGTTGCTGCCCGCCTCTGACCTAGAAAAAATCAGAGGGGGACTTTTGGGACGAAACGCCACCGTCCCGAGGCGGAACTTGGGCAGGAGCACTTTTGCCCTCCGGTGGAGCGATTTCGCCAGGAGAACTTCCCTCCTGGAGGGGGAAATCATCGTCATCGTCATCACCAACAACCCTCTCATCTTTGGGAGGGCAATATCCATCAACATCTTCAACAACACCATCTCCTCTCAAACCCTAGTTCATCTCTTGTGTTCAATCTTTGTACCGAAACCTCAGATTGGTACCTGTGGGTGACTAGTAGTGTTGATTACATCTTGTAGTTGAATACTATATGGTTTATTTGGTGGAAGATTATATGTTCAAATCCATTATGCTATTTAATACCCCTCTGATCTTGAGCATGATTATCATTTGTGATTAGTTACTTTTGTTCTTGAGGTCACGGGACAAGTCATGTTGCAAGTAATCATGTGAACTTGATATGTGTTTGATATTTTGATGATACGTATGTTGTGATTCCCTTAGTGGTGTCATGTGAATGTCGACTACATCGCACTTCACCATATCTAGGCCTAAGGGAATCCATTGTGGAGTAGTTATTAGATGATGGGTTGCTAGAGTGACAGAAGCTTAAACCCTGGTTTATGCGCTACTTCGTAAGGGACCGATTTGCATCCAAAAGTTTAATGCTATGGTTAGATTTTATCTTAATACTTTTCTCGTAGTTGCAGATGCTTGCGAGGGGGTTAATCATAAGTAGGAGGTTTGTTCAAGTAAGAACATCACCTAAGCACCGGTCCACCCACATATCAAATTATGAAAGTAGTGAACACGAATCAAACCAACATGATGTAAGTGATATGGTGAAATTCCCGTGTACCCCAAGAACACTTTGATTATCCTAAGAGACTGTTTTGGCCTGTCCTTTTCCACAAAAGGATTGGGCAACCTTGTTGCACTTTATTTACCGTTAACGTTACTTGCTTGTTACAAATTATCTTGCTATCAAACTACTTGTTACCGACTATTTCAGTGCTTGCAGAAAATAGCTTGCTGAAAACCACTTGTCATTTCCTTCTGCTCCTCGTTGGGTTCGACACTCTTACTTATCGAAAGGACTACAATTGATACCCTATACTTGTGGGTCATCACGCTCCAACATTGTCCGTTGGCTGCTCCAGTTGAGATTTCTGAGAAGATTTATTTGAGCAACCCCTCTCCGAGTGATTTGAGTTTAAGATCCACCGAGAGAAAATCAAGAGCCCAAACTTAGACAGTGGTTTTGCATCACAGTAGTTCTGAGTGAGAGTTCTTGTACCTATTACTCTTGAGAGCTACGCACTCTCTAGACGGATAGGGTTTGGATCGAGTGTTGAAGAGTCATTGTCTTCACCGAGCCAGATCTTCAGCAACCAAGGGTGATTGTGGTTCGCGAAGGTCGACCGAAGGTTTGGAGATCGCCGACAAGGATCTACCACGAGTGAAATCAACCTGAGTCTGATCAGCTCTGCGTTGAAGGAGAATAGGGTGAAGAGAGTTTATCTTCCATGTTAAGTCACAGCCCCTCCAACCAGACATATCCCTTTTGCAGAAGGGTGAACTGGTCTACCAAATCTTTCTATAGCCATCGAGCACCATTGGTTCTATTTTCTTCACTACATTACTATCAACAGTCTTTATGTGTGCTCTGTGATGATAGACATCTGATCTGTTACCCTCTGCTACTTATCTTTCAACTTATCTCTCGCAAAGTTCATTGTCATTTGCAGCCTGTATTGTTGTCCTTCATAATTACCCATCACAGCTATACTCAAGTTCTTTTCATGATCTTTGTTCTGTTGGCATGTTGTATTACCATTGTCATCGTTAAGCCTGTTGTAGCCTATGCTCGAATCATTATTGCATCTTACCTAGAAGGTGTTGTTCCTCAGTAGTGAGCTTGATTGCACCCTTATCTACCGATCTTTAATTCCGCTACTGTGTCTGAGATCAGTTCAAAACATTCGAAAGAATTTTTGAATCTCCCATTCACCCCCTCTGGTCGATATACTCTCGGTCCTAACACTTATTCCCAGTGACAGAAGGGGACATGAGATGTATTTGTATTGTTGCTATTAAGGATAAAAAGATGGGGTTTATTTCATATTGCTTGGGTCCATCCCTCTACATCATGTCATCTTGCTTAAGGCGTTACTCCGTTCTTATTAACTTAATACAGTAGATGCATGCTGGACATCGGTCGATGTGTGGAGTAATAGTAGTCAATGCAGGCAGGAATCAGTCTACTTGTCACTGGTGTGATGCCTATATTCATGATCAGCGCCTTAGATATCATCATAACTATGCGTTTTTCTGTCAATTGCTCAACAGTAATTTGTTTACCCATCGTATGCGTTCTTTCAAGAGAGAAATCCTCTAGTGATAACTATGGCCCCCGGGTCTATCTTTTATCATATTATTTTTAGATCTATTAAACCAAAAACCCAAAAAATACCTTACTGCAATTTATTTACCTTTACTTTATTTTGCACTTTTACTTATCTTTTATACATATCTCTATGTCGGGGTACACAGATAGGGGTGTGTGCTTTCCCCTGACTCATGCACAGTCAACAAGCCACCAAGCAGGACAAGATTGCGGCACCCAAGATCAGACCAAGCACTAAAGATTAGTCCTTTGAAGAATCAAACTGCAGATCAAGAAGACCAAGTCAAGCCAGAGAGACAAAATATCACTAAGGGAAAAACCTCCCTTGCCGGGTGAGGGAGTCCTGGACTAAGGGGTCCTCGGGTGTCCGGCCTGTTAGCCATGGGCCGGACTGATGGGCCATGAAGATGTGAAGACCGAAGACCCTCTACATGTCCGGATGGGACTCTCCTTGGCGTGGGAGGCAAGCTTGGCGATCAATTATGTAGATTCCTTCTTATGTAACCGACTCCATGTAACCCTAGATCTCTCCGGTGTCTATATAAACCGGAGAGAGTCCGGATAGGCGGACACACATTATCATAACCATAGGCTAGCTTCTAGGGTTTAGCCTCTACGATCTCGTGGTAGATCAACTCTTGTAATACTCATATTCATCAAGATCAATCAAGCAGGAAGTAGGATATTACCTCCACAGAGAGGGCCCGAACCTGGGTAAACATCGTGTCCCCTGTCTCCTGTTACCATCGACCTTAGACGCACAGTTCGGGACCCCCTACCCAAGATCCGCCGGTTTTGACACCGACACCGGGCAGGCGAGCCTGGCGAGGACGAGGATTGCCCCGGAAGCAAGCCTCCTAGCAGGCCTGCTGGGGCTTGCGGAGGCGAACTGCTCCACCGCACCACCTCACAGCGACGCAAGTTATCGATTAGTGCAGTGTGAAGCCCCTAAGTGACTAAGTGGTTGCTTCCTGCCACATGGTAGACACTTCCTATGGAAAACACCTCCAAATGACACCCGTCCTGAGACGTGTCAAGCGAGCAGGCGCGAAGCTGGCAAAATAGCCCGGCAAGGCTTGCCGGACACACTGTGATGTGACACTAAGCGACGCATTTAATGCGCTGTGTCCGCCTGTAGAGTTAGGTATGATAGCATTGTTTGCTATCTAATCGGTATGTAAAAGACTGATTTGCCACTGTGGTGACCCTTTGATCTACAAAAGGAGGCCCATGGCAACCGTAGAGAGGATTCGGACCCTTGCACATTGATACGCGCGTAGCCGCTCTCGCCCCGAGGCAACCCTGCCGGGCAAGAGCGTCGCGTTCTCCACCATTATCCACCAGCAATCCACCAAAGCAGGAGTAGGATTTTATGCCTCACTGTGGCCTGAACCTGGGTAAAACTGCCCGTGTGATCTCTGTCGTGCTGCGTTACGCTTCTCCGCTCTTTGTGCAACGTGCCCATCTCCCCGCCGAACCAAAAGGGGCTCATGGCCCCATAGGTGGCCGTGGTTTCCCACGACACTTGACACGTCTCCAACGTATCTATAATTTTTGATTGTTCCATGCTATTATATTATCTACTTTGGATGTTTTATATGCATTAATATGCTATTTTATATTACTTTTGGGACTAACCTATTAACCTAGAGCCCAGTGCCAGTTTCTGTTTTTCCCTTGTTTTAGAGTTTCGCAGAAAAGGAATACCAAACGGAATAAAACTTTCGCGATGATTTTTCTTGGACCAGAAGACATCCAGAGGACTTGGAGTGCAAGTCAGAGAAACCACGAGGTGGCCACAAGGACGGAGGGCGCGCCCAGGGGGGTAGGGCGCGCCCCCAACCTTGTGGGCCCCTCGTGACTCCACCGACCTATTTCTTTCGCCTATATACTCTCATATATCCCAAAACCAACAAGGAGAGCCACGAAAACACTTTTCCACCGCCGCAACCTTCTGTACGCGTGAGATCCCATCTACGGGCCTTTTCCGATGTCCTGCCAGAGGGGGATTCAATCACGGAGGGCTTCTACATCAACACCATTGCCCTTTCAATGAAGCGTGAGTAGTTTACCACAGACCTACGGGTCCATAGCTAGTAGCTAGATGGCTTCTTCTCTCTCTTTTTACTCAATACCATGTTCTCCTCCATGTTCTTGGAGATCTATTCGATGTAATGCCTTTTTGCGGTGTGTTTGCCGAGATCCGATGCATTGTGGATTTATGATCAGCTTATCTATGAATATTATTTGAATCTTCTCTGAATTATTATATGCATGATTTGATATCTTTGCAAGTATCTTCGAACTATCGATTTGGTTTGGCCAACTAGATTGGTTTTTCTTGCAATGGGAGAAGTGCTTAGCTTTGGGTTCAATCTTGCGGTGTCCTTTCCCAGTTATAGTAGGGGCAGCAAGGCACGTATTGTATTGTTGCCATCGAGGATAAAAAGATGGGGTTTACATCTTATTGCTTGAGTTTATTCCTCTACATCATGTCATCTTACTAAATGCGTTACTCTATTCTTCATGAACTTAATACTCTAGATGCAGGCAAGTGTCGGTCGATGTGGAGAGTAATAGTAGTAGATGCAGGCAGGAGTCGGTCTACTTGACACAGACGCGATGCCTATATTCATGATCATTGCCTTAGATATCGTCATAA
This sequence comes from Triticum aestivum, assembly GCF_018294505.1. Classification (NCBI taxonomy): domain Eukaryota; kingdom Viridiplantae; phylum Streptophyta; class Magnoliopsida; order Poales; family Poaceae; genus Triticum; species Triticum aestivum. The sequence goes on along the minus strand of NC_057808.1, from coordinate 376,595,310 downwards.
CTTTGCGCTTTTCTATCAATTACTCGGCAGTAATCTGTTCACCCACCGTAATATTTTCTATCTTGAGAGAAGCCTCTAGTGAAACTTATGACCCTCGAGTCTATTTTCCATCATATAAGTTTCTGATCTACAATTTTAGTTTCCGATCTACTTCCTTTGCAATCTTTTACTTTACGTTCTATAAACCAAAAATACCAAAAATATTTACTTTACCGTTTATCTATCTCTATCATATCTCACTTTTGCAAGTAACTGTGAAGGGATTGACAACCCCTTTATCGCGTTGGGTGCAAGTTGTTGATTGTTTGTGCAGGTATTCGGTGACTTGTTCATTGTCTCCTACTGGATTGATATCTTGGTTCTCAAATTGAGGGAAATACTTACTCTACTTTGCTGCATCATCCTTTCCTCTTCAAGGGAAAAACCAACGCAAGGTCAAGAAGTAGCAGGAAGAATTTCTAGCGCCGTTGCCGGGGAGATCTACGCCAAGTCAAGACATACCAAGTACCCATCATAAAATCTCATCTCTTGCATTACATTATTCGCCATTCGTCTCTCGTTTTCCTCTCCCCCATTTCTAAAACGGTTTTCGAAAACAGTTGCCTTTTCTTCGCCCTTCTTCCGTTCGTCTTGTTCACTTGCCTTTTGTGTGCTCGTGTGTTGGATTGCTTGCTTTGTCACGATGACTCAAGAGAATACCAAATTGTGTGACTTTTCCAATACCAACAACAATGATTTTATTAGTACTCTGATTGCTCCCACTACTAATGCGAAATCTTGTGAAATTAATGCTTCTTTGCTGAATCTTATTATGAAGGATCAATTTTCCGGCCTTCCTAGTGAAGATGCTGCATCCCATCTAAACAATTTCGTTGATTTGTGTGATATGCAAAATAAAAAAAAGATGTGGATAACGATATTGTTAAATTGAAGCTATTTCCGTTCTCGCTTCGAGATCATGCTAAAACTTGGTTTCATCTTTGCCTAAAAATAGTATGGATTCATGGAATAAGTGTAAAGATGCTTTTATTTCCAAGTATTTTCCTCTCGCTAAGATCATATCCCTTAGGAACGATATTATGAATTTTAAGCAACTTGATCATGAACATGTTGCACAATCTTGGGAGAGGATGACATTGATGATACTAAATTGCCCTACGCATGGTTTGAATTTGTGGATGATTATACAATAAATTTATGCCGGATTGAATTTTGCTTCTAGAAATCTTTTAGATTCGGCCACGGGAGGTACTTTTTATGGAAATTACTTTAGGAGAAGCTACTAAACTCCTAGATAATATTATGGTTAATTATTCTCAATGGCATACCGAAAGATCTTCAACTAGTAAAAAAGTGCATGCGATTGAAGAGATTAATGTTTCGAGTGGAAAGATGGATGAGCTTATGAATTTTTTTTCTAGAAAGAGTGCTCCTATTGATCCTAATGATATGCCTTTGTGTACTTTTATTGAGAATAATAATGAATCTATGGATGGGAATTTTGTTGGTAGGAACAATTTTGGTAATAACGCGTATAGAGGTAATTTTAATCCTAGGCCATTTCCTAGTAATTCCTCTAATAATTATGGTAATTCCTACAACAATTGTTATGGAAATTATAATAAGATGCCCTCTTATTTTGAGAACAGTGTTAAAGAATTTATGAGTTCGCAAAAGAATTCCATTGCTTTGATAGAAGAAAAACTGCTCAAGATTGATGATTTGGCTAGGAACATGCATAGAATTTCTCTTGATGTTGATTCTTTGAAACTTATATCTATTCCACCCAAGCATGATATCAATGAGTCTCTCAAAGTAATGAGAATTTCCATTGATGAATGCAAGGAAAGAACCGCTAAGATGCGTGCTAAAAAGATTGGTTTATAAAAGGGTGTTCTTCCAGTTTCTGTGAAAAGAATGATGAAGATATTAAAGTGATTGATGTGATTCCTATTGAATCTTTGTTTTCTAATTTAAATATTGATAAATATGGGACTGGAGATGAGTCAACTTTAGTTAAAAGGCGTCCCAATGATTCGGAGTTTTTAGATCTTGATGCAAAAATTGATAAAAGTGGGATTGGAGAGGTCAAAACTTTAAGTAGCAATGAACCCACTCTTTTGGATTTCAAGGAATTTAATTATGATAATTATTCTTTAATAGATATTATTTCCTTGTTGCAATCCATGTTGAATTCTTCTCATGCTTATAATCAAAACAAAGCTTTTACTAAACATATCGTTGAAACTATGATGCAATCTTTTGAAGAAAAGCTTGAATTGGAAGTTTCTATCCCTAGAAAACTCTATGATGAGTGGGAACCTACTATTATGATTAAGATTAAAGAGTATGAGTGCCATTCTTTGTGTGATTTGGGTGCTAGTGTTTCCACGATTCCAAAAACTTTATGTGATGTGTTAGGTTTCCGTGAATTTGGTGATTGTTCTAAATTTGCATCTTGCGGATTCCACTATGAAGAAACCTATGGGAAAGATTAATGATGTTCTTATTGTTGCAAATAGGAATTATGTGCCCATAGATTTCATTGTTCTTGATATAGATTGCAATCCTACGTGTCCTATTATTCTTGGTAGACCTTTCCTTAGAACGATTGGTGCAATTATTGATATGAAAGAAGGAAACATTAGATTTCAATTTCCGTTAAGGAAAGGAATGAAACACTTTCCAAGAAGAAACCTAAATTGCCTTATGAATCCATTATGAGAGCCACTTATGGATTGCATGCCAAAGATGATAATACATGGATCTATTCATGTTTTATGCCTAGCCCTAAGAGCATTAAACAATAGCGCTTGTTGGGAGGCAACCCAATTTTATTTTTGTCTTTGCTTTTTAGGTTCTGTTTTGCAATAAATATTTCATATAGCCTCTGGTTAGATGTGGTTTTGTGTTTTAATTAGTGTTTGTGCCAAGTAAGACCTTTGGGATAGCTTACGGTGATAGTTGATTTGATCTTGCTGAAAAACAGAAACTTTTGTGCTCAGTCCCAGAATTGTTAAACATCACAGAAGTGTGATAAAATACTGATTCTTTTTGCACAAGATTAATAAATAAATTTCTTAGGTTGTTCTAATTGTTCAGAATTTTTGGAGTCATAGAAGTATTCTAAATATCCAGATTGCTACAGACTGTTCTGTTTTTGACAGATTCTGTTTTCTATGTGTTGTTTGCTTATCTTGATGAATCTATGGCTAGTATCAGGGGGTATGAACATGGAAAAGTTGGAATACAGTATATATTACACTAATATAAATAAAGAATGAGTTCACAATAGTACCAAAAGTGGTGATTTACTTTCTTATACTAACGGAGCTTATGAGATTTTCTGTTGAGTTTTGTGTTGTGAAGTTTTCAAGTTTTGGGCAAGGATTTGATGGACTATGGAATAAGGAGTGGCATGAGCCTAAGCTTGGGTATGCCTGTCGGTGTCAAAACCGGCGGATCTTGGGTAGGGGGTCCCGAACTGTGCGTCTAAGGCTAATGGTAACAGGAGGTGGGGGACACAATGTTTACCCAGGTTCGGGCCCTCTCGATGGAGGTAATACCCTACTTCCTGCTTGATTGATCTTGATGATATGAGTATTACAAGAGTTGATATACCATGAGATCGTAGAGGCTAAACCCTAGAAGCTAGCCTATGATTATGATTGTTGTTCTTGGTCCTACGGACTAAACCCTCCGGTTTATATAGACACCGGAGGGGGCTAGGGTTACACAGAGTCGGTTACAGAGAAGGAGATCTACATATCCGAATTGCCAAGCTTGCCTTCCACGCAAAGGAGAGTCCCACCCGGACACGGGACGAAGTCTTCAATCTTGTATCTTCATAGTCCAACAGTCCGGCAAAAGTACATAGTTCGGCTGTCCGAGGACCCCTTAATCCAGGACTCCCTCAGTAGCCCCTGAACCAGGCTTCAATGACGATGAGTCCGGCGCGCAGATTGTCTTCGGCGTTGCAAGGCGGGTTCCTTCTCCGAATACACCATTGAAGATTTTGAACACAAGGATCGTGTCCGGCTCTGCAAAACAAATTCCACATACCACCGTAGAGAGTATAATATTCCACAAATCTAATCTGCTGACAACTTTTCATAGCGTGACATCATGCTGCGGCCTAGTCTTTATACGAACCGTTTTTCCCAGCCTGCTACTGTACGTATTGTGAGGCGGTTTTATTGGCACGTCTTGTCGAAGCAGAGATCGTGTCCCCCTTATCATGGGATTCTCATCAATACGGGCGTGGGTAACCCAATCGTGCTATTAGTATGACTCCTCGGCTTTAGGCAAGTTCCAAACGGCCACGTGGAGGACGCTTGATATTCACCCTCTTTATAAAGAGGTCCAGACCCGTCCTTTTTTCTCCACGCCCAATCCTTCCCTTCCCCTACCTCGAGTTCCAACACCCAAGGTTCAGGCTAAGAGCTTCAGACCTTCAATCATGCCCGGATCCAATCTTCGAGGCCGGTGGATGACCTCTTCTATCACAGAGGAGGACATCAAAAAGCTTAGGGAGGCTAGGTATCTGACCGTTGAAATCCCCCATAGGCTACCTGCTCAAGGGTAGGTTATCCCCACTCCCGAACCCAACGAGAGTGTCGTATTTGTTTCCCACTTCCTTCGAGGGCTTGGCTTTAGTCTTGATCCCTTCGTAAGAGGGCTCATGTTCTATTACGGGCTAGATTTTCATGATCTAGCTCCAGATTCCATCCTTCACATCTTGTCGTTTATCGTCGTATGTGAGGCCTTCCTCCGCATTACCCCACACTTCGGCTTGTGGCTCAAGACCTTCAATGTGAAGCCGAAGATGATCGACGGGCGACACGTGGAGTGCGGAGGCGCTATAATAAGCAAAGGTACCGACGCCCTATGGCCAAAGGGCTCCTTCCCGGAGGTGTCCGACTTATGGCAACGGGAGTGGTTTTACATCACAGCCCCCCAGGGTACGAAGTGGGCGGCCGCCCCAGCCTTTCGCCCAGGCCCTCCGCCCCAACTGGCATCATGGCTCAACAAGCGGCTGGACTGGGGGCCAGTTAATGACGTGCTGACATTGCAAAGCCGCATCCGAGATCTCCTCAAGAGGGATGTTAGTCTCGTCAAAGTAATACAAGTAATGCTGGTTCGTCGGGTCCTGCCATGGCAATGTCGATCTCTCTGTATGTGGGAGTTCAACCCGGAAGGACCGCAAACTATTCAACACTTCTTCGGCATGACGCTTGAAGGGATGTATGGATTATTCTTCGGATCACAAATAAAGTGTCCGGACACCACCGAGGATGCGGGTCTCAACTGCAACCGTCCAGATACCCAAGTAAGTAATTCCGCGACCGAACATGTTGTCTTTATATTTGTCACAACATTATTCTGAAAAATTGCCCTCGGCCAGGATTGGATACGAAAGGCGGAGAGGACCAGGTGTTCGGCCCCCCTTCCTGAAGGCTCGCCGGATCCTGTACTAACCAGGATGCTTGAGCGCGCACCCTATCAAGTGCCATTAGGAGAAGATGAAGGGAGGAATAGAGAAGCCGAGGGCGGGCTTCATACATTACACATCCAAACCGGGGGAATTAGTGCCTCCGCAAAGGAGGGTGATTGGGAGGTGAATCTAAAATCCCCTCTCCCCACGGGAAGAAAAGGGGCGCCCCTGAAGATTTGGAAACGGAGGCTTCCAAACGAGGGAAGAAACCTTCGCCAGGGGGCCCCAGCCCAGAGGGCGTCCTTGCCGCACAGCGCCCGCAAGGGGGCCAGCCATCAACCGAGCCGTAAGTGAACAAAGGCACTTTGATAAATATATCTTTTTTCTCTGAGAATAAACCGGGACATATGTTTTGCAGTCCGGCTCATAGCCCTTCTCAACAAAGTTCGTCTTTGGGGGATATTCTTCCGGAGATGATGGAGAACGAAACGCCTTCCCCTGCTTCCCCGCCCCGTGAGACGGACAACCCTAAGGTGTCGTCGCGGAGGATTTCTCCTGATCCGCAAAGGCCAGAAGGTAACTCTTCGGCCGCCCGAAGTCCGGAGTATCCAGCTCCTAAGGAGAGCAACAGAAAGAGCCCAGGATTGTCCGGTGCACAAACGGACACATTGATGGGTCTTCTGGAACAAGCGGCTATCTCAGAGGCGCATCGTACCTTAATGGGTATGGTGGTTGAGAGGATTTCATCCGCCAAAAGCGGGTTGAATGAAGCTTTTACGAGCCTGCTAAGAGGCTTTGAGGTACGCAAAGTAATATATATATATTTTTGACTGTACCGCACACGCTAGGTGTGCCCTGTATAGACAGTAGCCCCTAAGACTCTGGTTGCCGTCCAGAGGCGGCAAACAGAGGATCATAGACCCAGGTAATGATTGCACTGCTTTCATGTGCAGGCGGCTGAGGGTCCGGCGGCTGATCGGACTGCTCATTTTGCCGAACTGAGGCGGCAGGTTGACATGGCGGATGCCGACATCGCGCTTGTGAACAAGCGGCTTAACGAGGCACATGGTATGTATTTTCGGGTGGTCAGCAAATATTAAGAGGAGCATGATGCTAGTATCTATAATATGCTTTGACTGCAGATGGAGCTGCCACCGTGGAGACCCTGCGGGCGGAACTTGCCCGAGCCAAGGAGCAAGCCCGAAGAAGCGATGCGGCCGCCCTGAAGGCGGCCGACGAGTTAAAAGCCGAACAGGCCACTCATCGCCAGAGCGAAGATAAAATAGCCAAGATGGCTGTTGAGCTAAAAAATGCCGCCAGCCGATATGAGCTTCTTGAAAAGGAAAGCCAAGAGAAGGCAGCTGATCTGAAGAAGGCCTTGGACGCAACCAAGGAAACTCGCTCTGAATCAGAGCGGTAAGGGACGAGCTTCGTCAAGCCAGAGATATCATGGCTGGGAAACCCTTTTTATTGCGGGCGAAGTTCGGAGATCTGAAGTATGCCCCTCTGGATCAATTATGGAGTGCTGCAGACGCATACGTGCACTTAGCAAAGAGTGCTGCTGATGCGACTGAGTATTTCAAAGATCAGAAGGATCATGAGGTGGAAAGGTTGTTCTGGTCGCAGTTCAGTGCTCCAAAGCGTCCGCTGCTGTTAAATGAACAAATGGCCGAGTGGGCCGAGCTCCATAGGTTGCCCGGGCTTGCCATGAGGTCTGTCGTGGATCATCTTTGGCCGAAGGAACCAAGTCCGGAAAGTTATTTTGGTTTAGTGCAACGATTTCTTCATGCTGTGCCGCATATCGACGCTGTAAAGAGGTCGGCGTGCATAGAGGGTGCGTGGATGGCTCTTGCCCGTGTTAAGACATATTGGGCAGTGATGGAGGCCACCACTATTGCAACCAGGGGTCCGACCGGAGGCCAGGACTCGCCCGAGCACTATTTTGAAGAAGTCCTAGAAGGCGCCCGTTTAATAGAGGCTCAGTGCTCGAAGAGTACCATGTTCGAGTGACATGTATCTTGATTATAAAAACAATGCTATTTTTATTATAAAGGCTATTTTTATACTTTTGCCCGTAAAGTATTAAGTGCCTCCTGTGCGGCCGTTTATGTATGTATGTATATAACCTGAAAGTTTGCAGTCGTCGGCTTCAGCCCCCACGCATATAATGCGGGGGTGTTTGGTAAAGCGCATACTCACACTTGATCCAACGTCTTGGTCCGTTTGAGGAGGTGATAGCGTGGCGAACAAGGCAATCGGACTATATAGCTTTAACACTTTCACTTAGCCATAGGAGTTTGACGATGGGGCTACTATATAGCCCCTGGTACTTCCGCGGTCATCCGAATACGATGCACGTACATACTTGACCGGGAAACCGGTCCTTCGTTAATGCGGAGGAATCGCGAAGATTCCGCTGAGTCATCGAGTGGTTGACCAGTCTCTCGCTTTATCATGACAGTCAGTCTTCGGCTTTCTCTACTGAGGTGCTCATCCAGGTGAACCAGGGCACAATCGCAGTAGTTCTCCCGGTGCCACCTTAGCCGATAGAGCGGAACGTAAGGTAGCAAAACACGGGAGCCGGGCAAACCCAACTATTGACCAAAGATATGATTCAGAGCTAATGCATATAAGGCCAAACTCGCGACGCCGAACACTCCCGAAGGTATTCGGACTTTAAAACATATACTTGGCTGAGTATCGCCCTCAATAATGAGCCCTGAATATCCAGGTACGTGCATTGATCTGGCGTGACGAAACGCCAATAACGCCAGTATCCCTCTCGGTCATTTTAAGTGTCTGGAGGGTGTGAAGCAACAAGAGACAATAAAAAAGGTTTACACAGGGTCTTAATCTAAAAAGAAACCTTTGAACGGGGCCCTGCTGCACGTCTGCGCCTTTGTCTCCGTTGTGCCGTATCCTGGAAGGGTGTAGCACGATAATCATCTGTAAAAAAGAGAAAACCCAGGTGAAAGAATCTGGTGTGATCGTGTGAAAGGTTGGTTATTCTTAATGAACCATAAAAATGCAATCTATTATTGTACTAATAGGGTCAAGCCGAATTATTAGCCCTTATACATGCGGGCAGCCCCTAGCACCACCTATGGGGATATATCCATCCACCCAAGCTCAGGTTTATCTGGGCTGCCACCACTAGTGGTGCGCCGGACACGTCTAACCGTGTCCGTGGTCTTGACGACCGATCAGTTATTCTGGTTGGAGAGGCCGTTTAGCTGCTAGAGCCGCCACATATTCTTCCGCACGTAAAGAACGCTCTGTATTTCCGCTAATTGTGATTATGCCACGTCGACCAGGCATCTTAAGTTTAAGATAAGCGTAATGCGGAACTGCATTGAAACGAGCGAAGGCCGTTCTTCCGAGTAGTGCGTGATAGCCGCTTCGGAATGGAGCGATGTCGAAGATTAGTTCTTCGCTTCGAAAGTTGTCGGGAGAATCGAATACAACCTCTAATGTTAGAGAGCCCGTACAGCAGGCCCCTACACCTGGGATTACTCCTTTAAAGGTAGTACTGCTTTGGCTGGTTGTTGATGGGTCTATCCCCATTTTGCGGACAGTGTCCTGATATATCAGATTAAGACTACTGCCGCCGTGCATAAGGACTCGGGTGAGATGGTATCCGTTAATTATTGGGTCGAGTACCAAGGCAGCTGATCCTCCGTGCCGGAAACTAGTCGGATGATCCCTGCGATCAAAAGTGATCGGGCAGGCCAACCAAGGGTTGAACTTGGGGGCGACGGGCTCTACAGCGTATACGTCTTCGGAGTGCGGATTTGCGCCTCCTCTTTGGTATGTGCGTTGCGTAAATCATGTTCACTGTTTTGACCTCTGGTGGAAATTTTTTTGTCCCCCAGTGTTCGGCTGGCGAGGCTCATCCTCGTCTTCACTTGGCGTCTCCCTCCCCTTATGTTCGGCGTTTAGTTTGCCGGCCTGCTTGAAGACTCAGCATTCTCTGTTGGTGTGATTTGCAGGTTTTTCCGGGGTGCCATGAATCTGACATAATCTGTCTAGAATCTTGTTTAGGCTGGACGGTCCATCTCTGCTGCCTTTAAATGGCTGTTTCCGTTGACCGGGTCGAGAGCCCCTGAATCCGGCGTTGACCGCCATGTTGTCTGGGCTGTCTTCATTGTTTTGACGCTTGTTTTTATTGCGTCGTGGCTTCCCGTTGCCGTCCCTGATTTCGGAAGTGCCTGGGTCGCTGGTGCCGCTACGGGCCAACCAACTGTCCTCGCCTGCGCAAAAGCGGGTCATAATGCTTGTTAGGGCTGCCATTGTCCTCGGCTTTTCCTGGCCGAGGTGTCTAGCGAGCCATTCGCCCCGGACACTATGCTTGAAAGCCGCTAAGGCTTCGGCATCCGGGCAGTCGACGATTTGATTCTTCTTAGTGAGAAATCTGTTCCAAAGCTTTCGGGCTGACTCTCCGGGTTGTTGAACTATGTGACTTAAATCGTCTGCATCCGGAGGTCGGACATAGGTCCCCTAAAAATTAGCCCTAAAAGCATCCTCAAGTTCTTCCCAACTTCCAATTGAGTTTTCGGGGAGGCTTTTCAACCAGTGCCGAGCTGGTCCTTTCAACTTGAGGGGCAGATATTTAATGGCGTGGAGATCATCTCAGCGAGCCATGTGGATGTGAAGAATAAAGTCCTCAATCCAGACCGCAGGGTCAGTCGTTCCGTCATATGCCTCTATGTTTATGGGTTTAAATCCCTCTGGAAATTCATGATCCAGCACCTCATCGGTGAACCACAGGGGGTGCGCGGCACCCCTGTATTTGGATGTGTCATGGCATGCTTCTGACGGTTGTAGTGTTCGGTTTTGATTCCGAGCTGTTATTCGATCAGTATAATCGTTTGGAAGGCCATGATCCTGCACCGGAGCATGCTTCCTAGATCCATAGATGGACCTGGCCATACCGGCTTTTTTGTCCAGGTGCTCACGTAAATCGTGCGCTGACTTGTGTGCGGCGTTATTAGCTGCCCCGTCGCGGCCACGGGGTGGTCGGTCCGGCTGATCGGCCATTTTATTTTTCGGCTGAATGGGCTCTATTGCCTCGTCGTCGAATTCGGGCAGCATCTTGCGCTTTGGGTAGCTCTTTATGTGGCGATCGCCACCGTATTTTTCTTCAGTGACGAGCACTTTGTTCCATCTGCGGTTGAGCATATCCTGCGCGGCCTTAAGCCTTTGCTTCTACTTCTTCAAGCTCCTCGCGGTGGCAATAAGCCTTCTATGGAGGTTCTCTTGTTCCAAGTGTTTTTCCGGGATGATGGGTGCATCGTTGCCCGGACTGTTCTCCTCTCCGGAGACAGGTTTATGAGTTTTATCTCCGCCATCACTATGATCGGACAGCGGCCCTGGACTATGTTCGCCGTCCCCTGGCTCATCCTGCTCCATCGCTGGGTCCATGGGGTCGTCGTTTCCTTTGGAGTCGACCGGGGTATTATTTCTTCTTGCGATGTTATCGCTATTTTTACTGTGGCGGGATTTGGAGCGGCGCCGACGTCGTCACTTTGGTTGCTTCTCAAGGGGATTATCCTCTGTTGCATCCTTCCGTTACTCGCCGTTGTTTTCTCTGGGTGTATCCACCATGTATATATCATATGATGAGGTGGCTGTCCAGCGCCCTGTGGGCGGTGGTTCCTGTTCTTCTCCAGCATCGTCGTCCAGACCGTCGATGTCTTCGGGGTAGAAATCAAGCCTGTCGGTTAAGTCATCAACAGTGGCTATTAAGTGGGTGGTGGGTGGGGAACAAATTTCTCCGTCGTCCACTTCCCACTCAAGCCGGACATAGTTCGGCCAAGAGTCTCCTGACAGGGAGAGAGATTTCAGTGAATTTAGCACATCGCCCAAGGGTGAGTGCTCAAAGATACCAGCGGAGGTAAACTCCATGATCGGTGCCCAATCAGATTCGATAGGCACAGATGCGCGTGGTTCGGAACCTATGGCCAGAGACGAGTCCGAGGGTCCAATGACACAGATCTCTTTGGAGGTGGAGTCTGTGTTCGGCTCTACCGCCGATGAGTGTGCGGCCTCTATGGTGGGGTCCATCCACCCGTCCTCGGATGGCACGATCTGCTCTGGATTAAGAGTTGGGGCAGCCGCAGGCATGATCTCTCGAACACCGTCCAATGGCGGATCTAAGTCATGCTCATCGTGACTGTTCGGCGCGCCTGTCATGGGCTCGAATCCGTCGAAGATCAATTCTCCACGGATGTCGGCGGTGTAGTTCAGGCTTCCAAACCTGCCCTGATGACCAGGGGCGTAGCTATCGATCTGCCCCAGATGGCCAAGCAAGTTGGCCCGCAGTACGAAGCCGCCGAATACGAAGATCTGTCCGGGAAGGAAAACCTCACCCTGGATCGCTTCCATCAAGCCTTACAGCGACGGCACAGTGGAACTCTCAATGAAAGCACCAATGTCGGTGTCAAAACCGGCGGATGTCGGGTAGGGGGTCCCGAACTGTGCGTCTAAGGCTAATGGTAACAGGAGGCGGGGGACACAATGTTACCCAGGTTCGGGCCCTCTCGATGGAGGTAATACCCTACTTCCTGTTTGATTGGCTTGATGATATGAGTATTACAAGAGTTGATCTACCACGAGATTGTAGAGGCTAAACCCTAGAAGCTACCCTATGATTATGATTGTTGTTCTTGGTCCTACGGACTAAACCCTCCAGTTTATATAGACACCGGAGGGGGCTAGGGTTACACAGAGTCGGTTACAGAGAAGGAGATCTACATATCCGAATTGCCAAGCTTGCCTTCCACGCAAAGGAGAGTCCCACCCGGACACGGGACGAAGTCTTCAATCTTGTATCTTCATAGTCCAACAGTTCGACAAAAGTACATAGTCCGGCTGTCCAAGGACCCCTTAATCCAGGACTCCCTTAATGCCCAAGGCACCCCAAGGTAATATTCAAGGACAACCAAGAGCCTAAGCTTGGGGATGCCCCGGAAGGCATCCCCTCTTTCGTCTTCGTCTATCGGTAACTTTACTTGGAGTTATATTTTTATTCACCACATGATATGTGTTTTGCTTGGAGCGTCATTTTCTTTTGTTAGTATTTGCTTGCTGTTATTTAGAATAGTGTTTTGCATCTTTATTTTCAATAAAATGTCAAGGATAACCTTTACCATGCTTATTTTGCAAGTGTAAATGTTGCCTGCGTTTACCGCGGCGTCTTCTGCATTGCTGCCGCCATTTTTATACTTGTGATGTTTTTATTGTGCTTCAGTTTTTCTATTGGCGTCGCGTGCTTCCAAGGTGCCTGCCTTGCCATTGTGAGAACTACAGGCGAGCCAACTATCCTCTCCCACGCAGAAGCGAGTCATCAGCGAGGTGAGGGCAGCCATAGTCCTCGACTTATCTTGGTCGAGCTGACGGGCAAACCATTCATCTCGGATATTGTTTTTTTATGCGATGGTGGCCTCGGCTTTGGAGCAGTCTATGATTTGGTTTTTCTTGGTGAGGAACCTATTGTAGAATTTGGGTGCTGATTCGCCTGACTGCTTGGTCACACGGCTGAGATCGTCAGCGTCCGGAGGTCAGACATACGTGCCCTGGAAGTTTGGTCGAAAAGCGTCCTCTAGGGCCTCCCAGCTACCAATAGAGTGAGGAGGTGATATGTCTCCAACGTATCTATAATTTTTTATTGTTCCATCCTGTTATATTATCATTCTTGGATGTTTTATAATCATTTTTGGTACTAAACTATTGACATAGTGCCAAGTGCCAGTTGATATTTTCTGCATGTTTTTTACATCGTAGGAAATCAATACCAAACGGAGTCCAAACGCAGCGAAAGTTTTTGTGGATTTTTTTGGACCAGAAGACATCCAGTGGGCTGGAGAAGCACCTGGGGGTGCTCCGAGGGGAGCACAACCCACCAGGGCGCGCCTGGAGGCCCAGGCGCGCCCAGGTGGGTTGTGCCCACCTCGGGTGCCCCCTGAACCACCTCTTTGCTCTATAAATACCCATATATTCCGGAAACCCTAGGGGAGTCGATGAAAATCAATTCTAGCCGCTGCAAGTTCCAGAACCACCAGATCCAATCTAGACACCATCACGGAGGGGTTCATCATGTCCATTGGTGCCTCTCCGATGATGCGTGAGTAGTTCTTTGTAGACCAACGGGTTCGTAGTTAGTAGCTAGATGGCTTCCTCTCTCTCGTTTGATAGTCAATACAATGGTCTCTTGGAGATCCATATGATGTAACTCTTTTTGCTGTGTGTTTGTTGGGATCGGATGAACTTTGAGTTTATGATCAGATCTATCTTTTTATCCAAGAAAGTTATTTGAGTCTTCTTTGATCTCTTATATGCATGATTGCTTATAGCCTTGTATTTCTTCTTTGATATTTGGGTTTTGTTTGGCCAACTTGATCTATTTATCTTGCAATGGGAAGAGGTGCTTTGTGATGGGTTCGATCTTACGGTGCTTGATCCCAGTGACAGAAAGGGAAACAACATGTATGTATCATTGCTATTAAGGATAACAAGATGGGGTCTATTTCTACATAAATAGATCTTGTCTACATCATGTCATCGTTCTTATTGCATTACTCTGTTTCTCCATGAACTTAATACACTAGATGCATGTTGGATAGCAGTCGATGTGTGGAGTAATAGCACTAGATGTAGGCAGGAGTCGGTCTACTAATCTTGGACATGATGCCTATATAATGATCATTGCCTGGATATCGTCATGATTATTTGAAGTTCTATCAATTGCCCAACAGTAATTTGTTCACCCACCGTTTGCTATTTTTCTCGAGAGAAACCACTAGTGAAATCTACGGCCCCGGGTCTCTTCTTTATTATATTTGCCTTTGCGATCTATCTTTATTTTCTTTTATTTTCAGATCTACTAAACCAAAAATACAAAAATACCTTGCTGCACTTTATTTTATTTGGCGTTCGATCTATCAAATTATTACAACTTTACCCCGTCCTTTTGCCAATTTCTGGCGCCGTTACCCGAAAGGGATTGACAACCCCTTTAACACGTCGGGTTGCGAGTATTTGTTATTTGTGTGCAGGTGTTGTTTACGTAGTGTTGCTTAGTTCTCCTACTGGTTCGATAACCTTGGTCTCATCACTGAGGGAAATACCTACCGTCGCTGTGCTGCAGCATCCCTTCCTCTTTGGGGAAATACCGACATAGTTCTAGCAGGCATCAGGAGGCAGGCTATTGATCCAATACCTGGCCGCCCTTTTAGTTTGAGAAGCAAATATCTAATGGCATGGAGATCATCTCCATTGGCCATGTGTATATGGGGAAGGAAGTCTTTGATCCATATTGCGGGATCGGTGGTGCCATCATATGATTCAATGTTGATGTGCTTGAATCCTTTGGGGAATTGATGTTGATATGATGTCGAGCATCACGGGGATCTAAATAATCCATGGGGTCCTTGCCATAACATCTTGGAGGTGCCTGGTCATTGAGGTTTTCCCATGGTGGCCTGTGCCGTCCTCTAGGGGGTCTATCGTAGTCGTCGGTGAGATCCTCTTCAAACTCTGGCAGGAGACGCCTCTGTGGATATGATTTCGGTGCGCTATGGCATCAGTTTTCCATATCCTGTTCGGTGGAGAGTACCTCGACCCACTTTTTGTTTAGTGCGTCGGTATTAGCCTGCAGCTGCCGCTGCTTGCGTTTCATGCTCTGAGCCATCGCAATAATGCGCCGCGGGAAGCGCTCTTGCTCCAAAGGATATTCGGGGACGACAAAGTCCTTGGTTCCGAGGCTTTTGTCCTCCTTAGATCCCAGCATGTAGTTGTCATCGGCCCCTTCAACGAGGTTATCGGGATCTGAATCCTCGAGATGTCCATTAGGCGCGTCGTTCCGTCTTCGGGAAGTTTGATGGTTTTCATCAGGGTCATCGACATCACCTGCTTCTGCATAACCGTTCCCGGCAGTTGTATTATTGCTGCTAGGTTCCCCATTGCTGCGTCTTCGCCGACGTTTGGGTATTGGGAGTGTCCACCATGTAGACATCATAAGTGGATGTAGTAGTCCACCTGCCGGTGTTTACCACGGGCGGGGTGTCTTCTGCGGGGCCATTGGCATCTTTATCCATGTCTGTGGCCTCATCGTAATCTAACACGGTTAAATCATCGACCGTGGTGACTAGGTGGGTGTTGGGTGGGATGTAAATTTCCTGATCGTCGGCTTTAAGTCTGATCTAATCATAGACCAAAGCCTTGTCGTCCAAGATGGACATGCTCTGGATACGATCGAGCATCTCATTGAGGTGAGACAGCTCTTCGGGATTTATTGTGGGGTTATAGGCTGGGCTGAATCGAGGTATGCCCGAAGTGTAATTTGACGTGTCTTCGGCGCGAAGAGGATCCGGGAGTGACTCCGGGTTCTACGAAGAGGCCAGCTCTGATCCTAACGTAATCTCTGAAGTGGGAGCTGGATCTGCATCCGGACTGGAAATCAGGTGGGGATCGGCCAGGGTAGTTACATCGGGGGCCTTTAGCGACGCCGCGACAGAGATCGGTCCCAGAGTCAAGCCTCCGGAGCCAGATGAATTCTCAATTCGACCGGGGGACCATCCCGATAAGACGAGCTCACCACGGGAATCCGCAGTGTATTCAAGGCTAACAAAGGTCATGATCCGAACTGGGGCGCAGTTCTCGACGGAGGCCAGATGACCTACCGAATCGGCCTAAAACAACATGCTATCGAACACAAAGAGCTGGCCGGGGGTGAAAACGCCCCAAGACCATTGGAGCAGTTGATCTGCAGATGAGCCATCGATCCTTCTGGTGATCGCACAGCGGAACTCTCAATGAAAGCACCAGTGTCAGTGTCAAAACCGGCAGACCTCGTGGTAGGGGGTCCCGAGCTGTGGATCTCGGATCAAGGGCAACAGGAATGAAGGAGATGATATTTACCTAGGTTCGGGCCCTCTTGATGGAGGTAAAACCGTACGCCCTGCTCTTGTTTATATTGATGAATATGTATCGAGTCCAGAGTTGATCTACCTGGAGATCGTAATGTGTGGTCTAACTGTAGGCTAGGTGAATGATTTTGCGTTGATGTCCCCTCTACGGGCTAAACCATATCGCTTATATACACGCCAGGGAGGGTATCTAGGGTTAAAAGGTCGGTAGCCAGGAGCTAGGCGGCGGCGGAGATCTTAGAGTATACGCTAAGTCTTCGGGGGAGGCAGCCTTGATCGCGACTCCTACAGACGGCCTCCGGAGTCCACCTTGATCATGAACGAGGGCGTGTCGGGCCATCCCGAGGAGAGTGTGCCGACTAGGTTAGTGCCCCTTAATCCAGGATACCGTCAACCATGTCGACTCCCACCAGCGGCGAGTGGAAGTGGCCGAGAAGAGGGAAAGTGCGGCGGCGGGCTTGGTCACCGTCCGAGTCACGAGGGAGCCGACGAAGTCCCAACAGGTTTCGTTTTCTTCTGACATGCAACTAATAGTGGCCTCAAGGTTGATAGAAGCTGGGTGTGGCAAACTGGAGCTTATGAAAAGAAAGCCATACAACAGGAGAATTTTTTATTTTTTGTTGTCGATGTCTTTTGATAAGTTTAGACCTTGTCGTGAGGTTTGTAATGAAACAATTTTCCTTTCCGCTGGAGAAAATCTTTACATCTCCGACTTGCGTGTGTGGAAGGTGTGTTAGTTTGTCTATGACGCCCCTACGTGGTGTTGTCGGTATTTCTTTTCTTGTTTTGGTTTCCTTTGGTTTGTAAGATTTTCGTAGGAACTAGCAAAAAAAATACCCGTGCGTTGCAATGGAAGATAAAAAAGGAGCATACACCTTAAGTGAAGGAAATATGCCCTAGAGGCAATAATAAAGTTGTTATTTTATATTTCCTTATATCATGATAAATGTTTATTATTCATGCTAGAATTGTATTAACCGGAAACTTGATACATATGTGAATACATAGACAAAACACCGTGTCCCTAGTAAGCCTCTACTAGACTAGCTCGTTAATCAAAGATGGTTAAGTTTCCTAACCATAGACATGTGTTGTCATTTGATGAACGGGATCACATCATTAGGAGAATGATGTGTTGGACAAGACCCATCCGTTAGCTTAGCATATTGATCGTTCAATTTTATTGCTATTGCTTTCTTCATGTCAAATACATATTCCTTTGATTATGAGATTATGCAACTCCCGGACACCACAGGAATGCCCTGTGTGCTATCAAACATCACAATGTAACTGGGTGATCATAAAGATGCTCTATAGGAATCTTCGAAGGTGCTTGTTGGGTTGGCATAGATCGAGATTAGGATTTGTCACTCCGAGTACCGGAGAGGTATCTTGATACGTCTCCAATGTATCTATAATTTTTTATTGTTCCATGCTATTATATTATCAATTTTTTTGTATGCATTTATATGCTATTTTATATGATTTTTGGGACTAACCTATTAACCTAGAGCCAGTGCCACTTTCTATTTTTTCCTTTTTTTGAGTTTTGAAGAAAAGGAATATCAAACGGAGTCCAAATGAGCTGAAAATTTATGGAGATTTTTTAAGGACCAGAAGAAGCCCCCAAAGAAAAAGAGTTGGGCTGGAAGAGTCCCGAGCCAACCACAAGGTTGGAGGGCGCGCCCTACCCCCCGGGCGCGTCCTCCATCCTTGTCGTTGACTCGTGGACCCCCTTGACTTGTTCTCGACGCTAGAAATTCCTATAAATACAGAAACCCCCAAAAATAAACCTAGATCGGGAGTTCCGCCGCCGCAAGCCTCTGTAGCCACGAAAAATCAATCAGGACCCTATTCCGGCACCCTACCGGAGGGGGAAACCATCACCGGTGGCCATCTTCATCATCCCGGTGGTCTCCGTGATGAGGAGGGAGTAGTTCACCCTCGGGGCTGAGGGTATGTACCATTAGCTATGTGTTTAATCTCTCTCTCTCTCTCTCTCTCTCTCTCTCGTGTTCTTGATTTGGCACGATCTTTATGTACAGCGAGCTTTGCTATTATAGTTGGATCTTATGATGTTTCTCCCCCTCTACCTTCTTGTAATGGATTGAGTTCTCCCTTTGAAGTTATCTTATCGGATTGAGTCTTTAAGGATTTGAGAACACTTGATGTATGTCTTGCATGTGCTTATTTGTAGTGACAATGGGATATTCACATGATCTACTTGATGTATGTTTTGGTGATCAACTTGCGGGTTCTGTGACCTTGTGAACTTATGCATAGGGGTTGGCACACGTTTTCGTCTGACTCTCTGGTAGAAACTTTGGGGCACTCTTTGAAGTTCTTTGTGTTGGTTTGAATAGATGAATCTGAGATTGTGTGATGCATATCGTATAATCAAACCCACGGATACTTGTGGTGACATTGGAGTATCTAGGTGACATTAGGGTTTTGGTTGATTTGTGTCTTAGGGTGTTATTTTAGTACGAACTCTAGGGTTGTTTGTGACACTTATAGGAATAGCCCAATAGATCGATCGGAAAGAATAACTTTGAGGTGGTTTCATACCCTACAATAATCTCTTCCTTTATTCTCCGCTATTAGTGACTTTGGAGTGACTCTTTGTTGCACGTTGAGGGATTGTTATATGATCTAATTATGTTATCATTGTTGAGAGAACTTCCACTAGTGAAAGTATGAACCCTAGGCCTTATTTCCAAGCATTGCAATACTGTTTTCGCTCACTTTTACCACTAGTTACCTTGCTGTTTTTATAATCTCAGATTACAAAAACCTATATCTACCATCCATATTACGCTTGTATCACCATCTCTTCGCCGAACTAGTGCACCTATACAATTTACCATTGTATTGGGTGTGTTGGGGACACAAGAGACTCTTTGTTATTTGGTTGCAGGGTTGTTTGAGAGGGACCATCTTCATCCTACGCCTCCCACCGATTGATAAACCTTAGGTCATCCACTTGAGGGAAATTTGCTACTGTCCTACAAACCTCTGCACTTGGATGCCCAACAACGTCTCCAAGAAGAAGGTTGCATAGTAGACATCAAGCTCTTTTCTAGCGCCGTTGCCGGGGAGGTTAGTGCTTGAAGGTATATCTTTAGATCTTGCAATCGAATCTTTTAGTTTCTTGTTTTATCACTAGTTTAGTCTATAAAAGAAAACTACAAAAAAATGGAATTGAGGTTGCCTCATATGCTTCATCTTTATAATTATGTCTTTCATGAGAATGATGGAAAGCAAAATTGTGCCCAAGTGTTAGAAGAAGAAGTTTATATAATGTTTGGCACTAAATCTTTGAATGATGAGCATGATTGCAATTTTGTTAGTATGAATTCTTTGCATATCCATGATACTAATGATATGCAAAGCTACAAGCTTGGGGATGCTATGTTTGATGAAGATGATATTTTTTGTCCCCCAAGTTTTGATGAGCAAATTTATTGTGATGGTAGCATGCCTCCTATTTCTGATGATTATATTGATGAAAGTGGGTTTGGAAGAGTGTCAAATCTAGGTACTAATGATCCCACTATTTTGGAGGGTGTTGAATCTTTTCATAATATTAATGAAAGTGGATTTGGAGAGTTCATGACTTTATTTAGTGATGAATCCACTATTTGGGAAGAGGTTCCAATTGATTTTGAGAACAAAGTTGCTATCTCTGATGATTATTGTGATGACATGTACGCTATAAAGAATAATGATAACCATGAAACTTGTCATCATGATTTTAAATTTCAATTGGATTATGCCTCACATGATAGTTATTTTGTTGAATTTGCTCCCACTATTCCGAATGAGAATAAATTTGCTTATGTGGAGAGTAGTAGAATTTCTATGCTTGTAGATCATGAAAAGAATGATTTATGTGATGGTTATATTGTTGAATTCATTCGTGATGCTACTGAAAATTATTATGAGGGAGGAACATATGCTTCTACATATTGCAATAATATCAAGCTTCCTCTCTATGTGTTGAAAATCTTGAAGTTATGCTTGTTTTGCCCTCCTATGCTAGTTGATTCTTGTTCCCATGAATTATTTGCTCACAAATCCCTATGCATAGGTAGTGGGTTAGACTTAAATTTGCTAGTCATATGCTTCATGATGCTCTCTTTGTTTTTCAATTCTTATCTTTTATGTGAGCATCATTGAAATTGTCATGCCTAGCTAGAAAGGCATTAAAGAAAAGCGCTTGTTGGGAGACAACCCAATACTTATACCTACTGTTTTTGTATGTTCACAGGATTATGCTACTGTAGTAATCATGTTTTATAGCTTTTGTTTCAATAAAGTGCCAAGTAAAGCCTTTGGGATAGTGTGGATGATAGTTGACTTGATTCTGTGCAAAAACAGAAACATTTGCTTCCAGTCACAGAATTGTTTAAATTAACTGGAACGTGATAAAATTCTGATTTTTTTACACATGATTTATATACAAATTGCCTACGTTTTGCTAATTTTTCAGAATTTTTGGAGGAACAGAAGTATGGTTGTTGTTCAGATCATTACAGATTGTTCTGTTTTTGACAGATTCTGTTTTCAATGCATAGTTTGTTTGTTTTCTAGTTTCTATGGCTTATATTGCTTAATATAAATTATAGAAATGATAGGGTACAGTAGCCATCATGTGAGAAAAAATATGAATCTTGTCTTGACAGTACCTAAGTGGTGATTTGCTTTATTATACTAACGGAGCTTACGAGTTTTCTGTTAAGTTTTGTGTTGTGAAGTTTTCAAGTTTTGGGTGAAGTTTCGATGGACTACGGAATAAGGAGTGGCAAGAGCCTAAGCTTGGGGATGCCCAAGGCACCCCAAGGTAATATTCAAGGAAAACCAAGAGCCTAAGCTCGGGGATGCCCCGGATGGCATCCCCTCTTTCGTCTTCGTTCATTGGTAACTTTACATGGAGCTATATTTTTTATTCACCACATGATATGTGTTTTGCTTGGAGCATCATTTTATTTTAATTTGATTTGCTTGCTGTTATTTATAGTAATGTTTTGCATCTTTTAGTTCAATAAAAAGTCAAGTATAGCCTTTACCATGCTTATTTTGCATGTCTATATGTTGCTTTTTTAAAAACAAAAAGTTTTCTATCATTGTCTGAATTGTTTAAAAATGTCAGAATGTGATAAAATCTTGAAATTTTTACACAATGAGTAACAACAAATTATCTACAGTGTGGTAATTTTTCAGAATTTTTGGAGTTAGGGAAGTATGATTGCTCTTGCATTCTTTACAGACTGTCCTGTTTAGACAGATTGCTGTTATGTTTGCATTGTTTGCATATGTTTGCTTGTTTAATGATTCTATTTGATGATATGAGTGTTAAATATGCAGAGGCATTTAGTATGCAATGTAAAATTATAATTTTAGTGATTTTATATAGTAGAGAATGATAAGGTTTTGCGTGGATTTATACTAACCTATCTCACGAGTTCTTGTTGAGTTTTGTGTGGATGAAGTTTTTAAGATTTAGGGACATCGCCATATGAAAGGAATTAAGGAGACACAAAGCTCAAGCTTGGGGATGCCCAAGGCAGCCCTAATTAATATTTCAAGAAGTCTCAAGCGTCTAAGCTTGGGGATGCCCCGGTTGGCATCCCACCTTTCTTCTTCAACAATGATCTATCAGTTTTGGTTGAACCTAAGTTTTTGCTTCTTCACATGATATGTGCTATCCTTGCAATGTCATTTTATTTTGTTTTCCTTGCTGTTTGAATAAAGTACTTAAGATCTGAAATACTTAAATGAGAGAGAGAGTCCTCACATAGCTAAATAATTATTTGACTACTCATTGATCTTCACTTATATCTTTTTGGAGTAGTTTGTCATTTACTCTCGTACTTCACTTATATCCTAGGAGTAAATGGTTGAACTATTTGAATATCATAAATCTGAAATTATACATGTTTCATATGCTTATTCCATGGGGAGTAATGACTTCACATCTAAGGAGTATAGGTGGTAAATTTATTGAAAGTTAGCAGACATAGTTTTGGTCACTTGAATAATTCATGAAAGAATATTGAAGGAAGAGAGGTTTCACATATAATATATTATCTTGGACATCTTCTATGATTGTGAGCCCCATTGATTTTTTTCAAACTTGATCAAATTAGCTGAAGTTGGACAAGGAAGACAACTTAATGAGTTATGTCTGGGTATATTTGTATAGAAGTTATATTGTTATGGATCCTCCAACATGTGGTGCTTGCTATTTAGAATCTTTTGCTAGCCTAAATTCCTGTACTAAGCGGGAATACTGCTTGTGCATCCAAATTCCTTGAACCAAGTTTCTTCCATGAGTGTCCACCATATCTACCTATATGCGGTATTTACCTGCCGTTCCAAGTAAATTTGCATGTGACAAACTCTAAACCTTCAAATAATAATCTATTTTGTATGCCCGAATTACTCATGTAGCGACTAGGGGTTGTCAGTATCTTCCATGCTAGGTGGGTCATTCTCACGATGAGTGGACTCCGCTCATAATTCACGAGAAAATGGCTGGTAATTGGGATGCCCAGTCCTACGATCAAAATATCAAAAATAAAATGGCAAATAAATTAAACAAAACTTCCCTAGGATTGTTGATAGTTGGACGGTACCCGTTGTTTCGTACCAGCCGTGGAATGT